>NW_026068185.1:522549-655872 GCF_014885135.2 Alexandromys fortis
AGATCAAAAGACCAGAAAATATATTCACAAAAATCATAGAAAAAAATTTTCCTAACTTAAAGAAGTATTGGCAGAGATTTTCTGTGCCCTGAAAACCACTTCCAAATAACCAAAGAGAAACTTCATATTAATTATAAATGTTCAGCCCATAGCTCAACCTGGTTAGTAGCTAAATCTTTCATTTTAAATTTATCCCTATTTCTTATCATTTTAAATTTATCCCTATTTCTTATATAAGTTCTACCACATGACCCATGACTTGTTACCTCAATTTCTACATATCCTGTTTCATCTTTGTCTTAATTGTGACTCCTTAGACTCCGCCCTTCTTCTTCCCAGCATTCTCTTTGCTCTGGAAATACTGCTTAGCTATTAGCTAACCTGCTTTTTATTAACAATAAAAGCAACACATTTTTTACAAAAAAAAAGAAAACTCTTTTCCTGAGCCACACCAGTCTCTTGCCTTCTTTTTGTATCACTTGGCAGCCAGGCATGACTGACTAGCCGTGACGCCTAGGAAAGAGGCAAAGGAGATGCCCGCTGTCCAGCTGTCTGCAAATGGGGCAGGTTCCAGGGCTGCAGCTTTTGTGAGTTGTCGCTTGTGTTAGGCAGGGCTTTTTGAGGAGTCATCCCTGCTCCTTATAAGGCACCCCTCGCCATCACTTCTGTAAGTAACCCAATAAAAACTCACTGCTTCACCAAGGGGACTTTGGCGGGATCATTACTTTGATCTGTCCTGGGCTCCCTAACTGCAGCAATTAGCAGCGTGTGTCTTGTGTCTAACTAGGGGAAGTCTCACACGACTTCAGTGCCACTTCAGAGTTCTGGGGCACAATGAGTGGAGGAGTCTGAGCTTCTAGTGCCTCCAGTCCTGAACTGTTTCCCATATATATGTTTTCTTTTTCTCTTTTTTCCTTTTATTGAAAATATATTCTTTTCTCATACAATAGACCCTGATTATAGTTTCCTCTCTCTCTACTCCTCCCCGTTCCTCCCCACCTTTCTGCCCGATGGACCTACTCCCTTTCTTTCTCTCATTAGAAAAGAACAGAATAACAACCAAACATGATAAAATAAAATATAATAAGATGAAGCAAAAGCTATCATACTTAAGATGGACATGGCAACCCAATGCCCAGCCTTTGTGAGCACCCCGTGGTTCCTCTCGCACCCCTCTCTCTTGTTCTTGCTTTACTTGCTCACGAGGGTTTGGTCTTGGGTCTTGCCCACACTTCCACAGCCTTAGTTAGCAACCACACACTGAGGAACGAGTTCTCCAGCCCAAACTCTTTGGAGTTGGAGCTGATGCAGATCATTCTTCCCACAATGCTGCCTGGTGGATTACTGGCCCCTTCACTTTTTCATGTGAGCATGTATGGTGTGCAATGTGGTGTATGAATGTTTTGCTTGTGTACATACATGCACATGAAGACCTAAAGTCGATGGCAGGAGCATCCTGTCATTCTTCCACCATATTCACTGAGGCAGGGTGTCTCAATCACAGCCAGAGCTCAGACAGGATGAGTCTTGCTAACCAGCTTTCTCTGGGGATCTTCTGTCTCTCTCTGAAGTGTTATTACAGGTGGGTCACTATGTTCAAATGGGATTTATGTGGCTTCCAGGAATTTGATCTCTGGTCTACACACTAAAAAGGCAAGTACTTTTTAAACCGGGGAGCTGACTTCCAGAGAACCCCACTCCCCACTCAGCTGGGAGTTTACTGAAACTTGTCTTCAGAGTGCTGCCTGAATCCCTTCTCTTTTATACCCATTCCCAATGAGTTTCGCGTGTCTATACCTTTGGGTCAGACACCTGAGCATCAGCCTTGACCCCTTTGCATCCAGGCATCACTAGATTCCATCAGATAGAGCACCTCACCTTCCCCTTGTCAGCAGCTCCATTCACAGATCCTGCTGCCTCTACCCAGACCAGCCCTCAGAAAGCTACTGGCTTCCTTGAAGTTCTCTTCAAGTTTGGCCTCAGCCTTGTCTTAGTAGTAGTTTAGGTGGCACTGCCCACATAAACAGCCTTGTATTTTGGCACATATGAGTAGATCTTGGTCTTCAAATAACCAGTTTCCAGAGGGCAGGTCATCTGAGCTCTTGTTATTAGGACCCGATGCACGGCTGAAAAAGTAGGAAGTAGCCACTCAGGGTCTCCAAACAGCATCAGGGCACAGACTGTATTAATTCTATGTATCTTTAAATATTTGCACTTGGTCTTGCTGAAGGCTGAGAAGCCATCTTTAAATATTGAAAGGTAGTCATGCATGGCGGTGCATATCTATAACCCAGCATTTGGGAGTGGAGGCATGATTACCGGAAGTTCAAGGCCAGCTGTGACTAGACAGAGTTTAAGGCAGCCTGAGCTAGAAGATTCTCTCTCAAAAACTAAAAAAGAGAAAAGTACTCTTGTATCAAGGACATATTCAACTACTCTGAATTTAACCAAACATCTCACAGAACAGGAAGGGAATAACCCCACACAGGCCCTTGAAGCTCCCTGGCCATTCCTGCCAAAGCTTGGCTTTCTCCTCCCAAAGGAAAGAAAAGTGTCCAAACCAACAGGGACACAAGGCCAAGGGTTGTCTGTGGGTCTGAATCCCCGTGAGCCAGGCACTGGCAATATAAAGGGCTTAGAAATACAGTGTCAGCTGTGGCTAGGTTTGGAGCTGGCTCTCCAACCCCCCCCCCCCCCAACATGTCACATCGCTCTCTCAGGTCCCCAGTTATTAAGAAGACCTGAACTTAAATCCTGCCTTGGGGACCTATGCGAGGGTTGCTCTTGGAGAAATAGCATACTTGAAGCATTTTAAAAAATTTTAATTTTTTTTATCATTTTATGTGCATGGGAGTTTTGCCTGCATGTGTATGTGTGCCTATGTGCCATGTGGGTCCTCAGAACTGGAGCAGAAGATGTGAGCAGCCACGTGGGTGCTGGGAATTGAACCAGAGTCATCTGAAAGAGCAGCCAGTACTCTTAACTGCTGAGCCATCTCTTCAGTGCCCCCTCCTTATTTTCCTTTTTTACTGATGTGCAGTTGTGTGTGTTTGTATGGTGTGTGTGCACGTGAGTGTGCACGCCAGATCCCCTGGAGTTGGAGCTGCAAGTGGTTACAAGGTGGCAAGGGGTCCTCCACAAGAGCCATGTTCTTAAGTTCTTAACCATCTGACACCCACCTGCAGCAAGCGGATCTTGTACAGCTTCTCTTTTTCCATGTTGTACCGTCTGTCCAGGTCCTCCTAAGAGCAACAACAGGCCAGTTATCTAGACTGGAACTTCCATTCCCTGACGGAGTCTCAAGTTCCCTCTCTCAGATGGCCAAGTTTAGACCCTCCCACCCATGAGACACATTCACACTGCCTCCTAAAACCTTTTCTTCTGTCAGCATCCTGGCTGAATCCAATGTTCTTTTCAGAAGGAAAAAAGTACTTATTATTACCCGGGGGTAGGGGTGGGGGGACATACATGTGAAGGTCAGAGGGCAACTCTGTGGAGCTGTTTCTCCCCTTCCACCTTCCTAAATCCAGTACTCTTAACAGAGTACCTCCTAATGGCTCCTGCAGCCCCCACCTTTAACCAGGAACACTCGTCAACAAAAGGGAGACCACACACTACCTTAAGAGTCTTTGTCCTATGCCTCTGGGTTTTCAGCTAACACTGGTTTTCTGATTATGTTTCTGCCTGGACCTGAGGCATCCAAAATGGTAGAACCACTAATTCTACATGTCTATTTAAACTTGTGTCAATTAAAATGAGGAAAAGTTCAGTCCCCCAGTTTCAGTAGGCATGCACTATGTGTGGGAAGACGCCGATGCGAACATTTTCAACATTACAGAGTTCTCTGGGACAGAGACAATGCACAGGTGTGGCTCTACATTGAACCTAGACAGGGAAAAGCAGCTGCAGTCTGTTGTCCCAGAAAAAACTACAGAAGGGGCATGCATGCACACATGAACACACATAGCACATGCAGTTTCTTGGAAAGAGCTCAGCTAAAGGTGACATCTAACATATCGCTGTAGGAGTCCCATGTCCAGTCTTCTAACAGGTTATGAAGAAACACCCTAACAGCCCTGCTTGGAGGAGGACCCTGCTTCTGACCTGGTCTTCTTCCTTTCTCCTTACATGTGACAAGTATTGTTTTAACTCATAACAAGGTTCAGCAGACCAGAACAGGCTACAGAAAGCCGAAACCTTTGAACCATGCCTGACTAGAGTTGTACTGGAATACAGTCATGTGCATTCATTTATAATACATGCGACACAATGTCATCACTTACAACATTCATGCTTGGAAAACATGCAATCAAGTTACCAAAAAATCCCCTTATAATACTGTAAGTAAGATTAACTGTGTTGAGCTGCACGTCGGATACCCCAACACAGTCAGTTTGGCAGCTGGAGCAGTGGTCTGCTATAACGCAGCAGCACAGAAGGCACTTTCCCCTCAGCCCCACTCTCTCGCCCCTCAGCGCTTATGTGGCTAAGACAGGCCTCTTTCATCTCAGGAGTGAAAGGTCTAAAATGGTACCATGCCCCTGGAGGGCAGCAGCGGAGGAGGTGGCTGTACAGACCCGGCAGGAGGCCGGGAAAGCTGTCAGGACAAGAGCAGGAAGAAGGCTGACCCATCTCTCAGGACAATGCTGGTCCACGGATGAGGAGATACTTACATTGTGAGTCATGGTGGAGGTCGCGGCACCCTGTGGCTCTCCACTGGAGGAAGTCTGAAAGGATGAAAACAGGGTCAGCACCTCTGCTCAGTGAGGGGAGCAGAGAGATGCTGAGTGTCTAGGCTTCAGACAGGAGCCAGGAGGGGCAACTATGGAGCTGAAATGACCTCGTTTTTCTGAAGAGTAGCCAGACTGTTCGAGAAACCCAGACTTTAGACTGTTCTCTGACGTGTGTCAGGTACACCCCAACAAGCTCCACTGTAGTGTGGGCTGGATGTTGGTGCCTTCCTCGATCACTCTCTACCTTATTCACTTTAAAGAAAAACCATTATATTTATTTATGTATCAAATGTACGTATGTTCTCGTTTGTGTGTGTTTAAGTCAGAGGACAGCTTGCTGTTCTTCCTCTCTACTGCGGTCATCAGGCTTTTTGGTAAGCACTCTCACCTGATGAACCACCTCGCCTTATTTTCTTGAGCCTCAGTCTCTTCACTGAACCTGGAACTTAACCAGTTTGGCTAACCGGCTGGTCAGTGAGCTTCAGGGGTCCTTCAGTATCCACAGCTGTACTGCCTGGCTCCTACAAGGGTGCTGGAATCCAAACTGGAGTCTTTGTGCTCGCTCAGCAAGCAGCTTATCCTCTGAGCCAGCTGCCCAGTCTCCTGTGGTTCATTTTCTACAGAAGAATCCCTCCGATAGGACGTAATGAGATAAAAATGTGATCTCTGCCAATTCAGGGGCCAGAGGAACTGACAATGCCCAGAGGCTCAGTGCTGGGGAAGTACCTGAGGCCAGCTTGGGCTGCATTCCTACCGCCACTGCTGTTCACTCCTCCTCTCCCTCACAGGGGTGGGCATCTCTGGCCGAAATGACACCACTGCCCTAAGGCCTGGATCTCTCTGGCTAGGGGCAGCACTTCTCCATGGTCTACTGTCCACTGGAGAGTGCTGGGCATGGTGGTGGGGCAGCCGGAAGAACATCAGCAACATCAGCGCTGGGGGCTTGGACAGGATGCTTCCTTCCCTGACCTTCCCATTCCCCCTGCTACAAGGGCAGGGCAGGTTCAGTGAGTGGGCTCCAGGGACATGACCAGCCCACATCTGGGGAGAAGGCAGGCTTTGAATGAAGTGTGGTAAGAAAAAACAAAATCCAAGAGATCCACAGGATCTGATGGCCCAGGCCGTAACTCCAGCTACTCAAGGCAAAGTGGAGAAAATGTAAAGAGACAGGCTAAGTGGGAAATGAAGGGAGGGATCAGAGTTTTGGACCTTTGGCTGAAGGAATCACTTGAATAAGACCTAAGGAAATTGGTGGGAGTAATCGCAGCACTCAGGAGGCAAAGAAAGGCAGATCTCTTGAGTTCAAGGCCAGCCTGCTCTACAGAACAAGTCCCAGGACTGTTACACAGAGAAAACCCTATCTTGAGAAAACAAACCAAATCAAAAAAATCCAAGAAAATTACAGGAGAAGTTGAGAAATACAATTTGTGTTGAGTGTGGTGTGTGTTAAGGTATACTGTGTGTTGAGTGTGGTATTTGTTAAGGTATATTTGTGTGAATAGTGTGGTGTGTGTTAAGGTATACTCGTGTGTTGACTGTGATATGTGTTAAGGTATACTCGTGTGTTGAGTGTGATATGTATTAAGGTATACTCGTGTGGTGAGTGTGATATGTGTTAAGGTATACTCGTGTGTAGAGGCTGGAGGAAGGTGTCCAGTATTCTGCTCTATTTCTCTGCCTTATTCTCTTGAGACAGAGTTGTACACTGGACCTGGAAGTAGACCGACAATCAGAAAGCACCACAAATCCCCATCTTCATCTGTTAAATTGGGAGCATAACCCCAGTCCCTGGCATCCATCCCAGCGCCCTGACCTGGGAGTTGCCTTGCTCTGGACTCCAAATCCCAGCATGCCAGGTCTTGACCCCTCCCTGGGGGAGGGTCAGGACCACTCCACAGGGTATTTAAGTGGGTTCACAGAAAAGGAACATGTGGTTCCAGGTTTACATGTGTTCACCCCTTTTCTGCCTCCCCTGCCATGCTCTCGGCTAGCTAAGAGCACCACTACTTAATAAAACATGGGCATTTAATTTGATTTAATCTGACCTAATTGGATTTCTTTGCGCCGGCCGTGTTAGGATTTTTTCCTAACACCATCCACTACAGTGATAGGGCTATTGGCTCTTTCAGCCATGCGTGGCCTTTTTTAAAACAGGAAATATTTATTTTTATTTTATGCATGAGTGGTTTCACCTGCATCGTATGCTGTGCACCTCCTAGATCATCAGACACCAGAACTGGAGTTAGAGGAGGCTGAGTCGCCGTGTGCATACTGGGAAGGGAATGCGTGCCCTGCAAGAGCAGCAGGTGCTCTCACCAACCCTGGGGACTGTACATTCAGAGACCCAGCTCAGGAAGTTGGCAGTCCTTTGGGAACATGATTAATGGTTGGTGCTAGGGGCATGGCCATCTACTCCGGGCTTGATGTAGCTGTTGCCATCTTTAAACAGAGTAGCAGGGTTGGGCAGCACAAGACCCTCACATGATCAGACCTTTTAACAGCCCATCATGTAGGAAGAGAGGCTCATGAGAGCCTCCCCTCCTCAAGCCGTGTGAGAGGTGAGCTACTGACTGAAGTGGGTCTCTCGGCACTGCTGCAGGCCTTTGTGCAGCCGACTGTGACACCCAAGCCTCTCTAACTAACCCCAATAAACATACTTTGTTCACCAAACTGGATTTAGACAGAAGCCCTCCTTCAGCTTGGCAGTGCCCTTTTTGGTTGGAGTGAATGGCTGTCTTCATGTCTCCCCAGGAAGAGTCACGGCACCGAATTGCTGCAATCTTCCCAGCCAGAAAGCAGCTGACGGCACTGAGGGCTAACTGAAGCCTTTACCTTGTCGCCTGGTGTTCTCTCAGCTTTCAGGGTCTCGATTTCCTGCTGCAGACGAGCCATCTCCTCCTGGAAAAGCAAGGTGAACCTTTACAAAGCTCAGGTAAGCTAATGACGGAAGGTAACTGTTAACTTCATCATATGTGGTTTGTTTTTACGTTTGTGTTTGTGTGCACGTGTGTGGACACATGCATGTATCTGGTGTGTATTTGCATGTGTGCACTCATGCTCATATGTGCACCACAGCATATGTGTAGAGGTCAGAAGACAACCTATGGGGTAATTTTTTTTTCTTCCACAGTGAACATCCCAGGGACTGAGCTCAGGTTGTCAGGCTTGGTGGCAAGCACCATTATCTGCTGAGCCATCTTACCTGCCCAGTTTAAGTATTCAATGGAGACGTTTCATCTTTACTTTCACTAGTGTGTGCCAGGACAAAAGCCAACAGGGAACCAGGCGCTCTGCTCCCACTGGCAAGCTTGTCCCTTCCTGGGAAAGAGCTCTTTCTCCTGGGCTTGCAAGAGCAGAAAGCACCTTCCCCATAGAGTCACCTCCTGCACTGCCCTGGCTAGCAGGCCCCAGAGCACAGGGGAGGGAAGCCAAGCGCCTCGGCAGAGCTCTGGCTGTCCACCAATGCCACGCAGCACTTACCCGGCAGTGCGCCTTAAACTCCTGCTCCTGGCTTTTCAGATTCTCATTCATGGCTACGAGGGCTCTCAGGCTCTGGAGAATGCTGAGGAGGAAAGGCCAAGGACACAGGGCAGGCCATTACCATCTGCTTTTACAAACTGAGAATAAAGCCACGTCAAGACTACAAGGTGCTCCTTCTTAAATTCCTTTGTTTTTCCCAAGGGTGTAATGGGAGAGCCACAAACGGTCAGGATTTCCATTTCTAATTATGCATTTGGACCCTCAAGCCCAGGAGGAGACAAAACACCTAGGACAAGATTCTAGAATGTGAAGGTCAACTCTGGAGATGTCAATGAGCTTCAGTGGTACACATTTATTCAGTTGTACTCAGGGTAAAAGCTGTGTGTGTGTGTGTGTGTGCGCGTGTGCACACTTGTGTGCACATATGTGCACATTCATGTGGAGGCCAGGGACAGTCTCAAATGCTCTTCTTCAGGTGCTAGCCCGTTTTTTTTTTTTTTTAACTAAAACCTATTGTATTATATTTATTTAGTAGGTGTAAGGAGTGCGCTTGTGCAGCAGGCGTGGGAGTCTCCTACCATGTGGCTCCAGGAACTGAACTCAGGTCGTCAGGCTGCACAGTAAGCACTTTGCCCCACAGAGGGATCTCAGCAGCTTTTCTCCCTTGTGTTTTGAGACAGGGTCTCTCATTGGCCAGAGACTGCCCAGGTAGTTTAGACTGGCTGGCCCAGCAAGTGCCAGGGACCTTGTTTCTACCTCCCTGGCTCTAGGATAACAAGCATGTACCACCATACCCAGCCTTTTCAGATTGGATGAGAGACATCAAACTTAGGTTCGTATGCTTAAAAAAACAAGCACTTTAAGCCACTAAGTCCCCAGTTCTGTTTCACTGTTTTTAAAACCAGAACACCACTGCTTAGATCACAAGGAGAGCTGAAGGGAAGGTGGGTGACTCAGTGCGGTCCAAGAATTTCAGCGATCATCAGGGTGACTGCTGGTCCCTTCTGGATGGTCATGTGACATTATCTGAATGGAAGTGGAGCCCCAGCCCATGACCTCTGGCTATTCTGTCCCTTAATCAGATAAATCAAGCCTCAGACCCTGCAGTCAATTTCGTCAAAGGGCTAATAGCACCTGCCGAAACCCCTTACCTTGGGTCGGCTTTGGCTTCTAATTTCTCCAGGGCTGCCTGTTCTTTGTCTAGTTTCTCACCATGATTCTTCAGCTGCAAGAAAGAAAAGAGACATCATTGGCTACAGAGACTTAAAAGGAAAAAAATGTGCTCCATGACCCAGCCCCATCCCTGGCTCACTTGGTCACTTGGGATAGATGACTGAACCACTGGTTTTGGTTGTGCACTGAGAAAAACAGATGGGTCAGAGAGATGGGATGGAGGGGGAGATGCAGGAGCGAGGTCAGAACCATGATTTGCTAAATGTTGCACTGGCTATGGAAACACTGAGGAAGACTTCACAGTGCAGCAGGGGAGGTGGGAAAGCCCAAGGTGGCACAGAGGAGGAGGAGGGGAGGGGAGAGAGGGAGGGAGGGAAAGAAAGCGAGAGAAACTATCAGACCAGCACTGTCATGGTAGGGTTAAAGCTTCCCAGCCTCTTGAATGCTATATTCCCAGCTTTATGTCAACTTGACACAGACTAGAGTCATCTAAAAGGCCTGAGTTTATAAAATGCCTCCATAAAATCCAACTGTAAGGCATGTTCTTAATTAGTGATTAATGGGGGAGGACCCAGCCCACTGTGGGTGAGGCCATCCCTGGGCTGCTGGCCTTGGGTTCTATAAGAAAGCAGGCTGAGCAAGTCACGAGAAGTGAGCAAGTAAGCATCATCCTATTGACCCTATGGTCCCTGCATCAGCTTCCGCCTCCAGGTTCCTGCCTGGCTTGTGTTCCTGTTCTGACTTCCTGTGATGATGAGCTGTGATATGGAAGCATGAGCTGAACAAACCCTTTCCTCCCTGACTTGCTTTTTGGTCATGGTGTTTTGCCGCAGCAATAGAAACTCTAAAGCCAATATTTAACCTTCTTTTGATTTAGCAAATGGAAAAGTCTTTAAGAAAACACAGATTTTAATGCATAGAAATATACTTTTGTGTATGTCATGTGAGCGAGCACTTGCTAGTGTGAGACGTGTATGTGGAGGTAGAGGCTCAGGTCCCGAAGTTCCTCAATTTTTGCTTCTTCATCCTTATCTCTTAAGACCTGATCTGTCACTGAAAGAAAAAGTCAAGGTAATGCTACCCTACTCGGCCAGTGAGCCACTGGGATCCATCACCTTCGTGTTTCAGGGCTGGGCTTACAAGTGCCACCACCATGCCAGGCTGCTATGAGGATAATCAGGTCCTGAACACATAGGTCCTTATGCTCACGCAGCGAGCACTTTACCCACTGAGCCATCTCCCCAACCCATCTACTGGTATTTTTTTGTAAGTATCTCTTTTACAATGATCTAGAAAATAAGGTCTAATGTCATGAACACAGTGAACTCCCAAGCACCTAAAGAAATATATACACGTGGGCTGATGACATGGCTCACGAGCAGCCACTCCTCAAAGTCTGAGTTCAGTTCCTGGACTCTGCATGGTAGAAGAGAACTAACTTCCACAAGTTGTCCTCTGACCTCCACACATGCACTGTGGCACGCTTACCAGACCAGCCCCCACCCCCCATACAATAAATACATAGACATTTTTTCAGAGGAAATGTGCACAAGCATGCAGAATATAATTGCTATGAAACCATAAAAAAGTCCTTTAGACTCAGAAGATCCTGGCTGTAATCATCACCCTGCAGTAGGCAAAGAGATGGCGGGTGACAGGAGTTCACATTTTGTGATTTGCAAATTTCTGAACCATGTGAGCATGTGATGTATTCAAAACAAAACAAGTTTCAAAAGTTCCTAGCTGAAAATGGCGGTGTCAGATCAAACCCTTCTCACCTCAAGTCTCGAAACAATCCAGGCTATGATGCCGCAACACGGAAGTAGGCTAACTCATGGGACAAAACAGAGGGCTGGCAGATGGGAACAGACAGAAGACAGCTATGGAGAACTAACCGGCGTGGGTGACAAGAATGGCTTGTGGGGCTGAGGCCTGGATCAGAAGAGCGAGGTTGGCATAGCAATGAAGCCTGACTCAGTTACACAGGAGAGCATCTGAGGGCCCCAGATGGCTGGCAAGAGCAAAGAGAACGGGAAGCTCCCCAGCTCTGAGTGTCTGTTGCCGGGAGCTGATTTACCACAGAGAAGGCAGCACCCGTCCAGAGAAACAGTGGAAGCGAGCTGCAGTGAGTTCATACTGTCAGCTTGACAGGATCTAGAGCCACCAGAGACAGGCTCTGGGCACACCCGTGACAGATCAGCCAGGGCAGTCCAGCCTCTAGGAAAGTCCACCCTACAAGTGGGAGGCGCCACCTCCTGGGCTGGCGTCTAAACTGCAGAAAAGGAGAACATGAGCTAGGCGCTGGCATTCATCTGTCTGCTTCCTGACTGTGTGTGCTGGGGCCAGCTGCTTCAGGTTCCTGCTGCATTGCCTTCTCCACCATGAAAGACTGCATACTTCAGCTGCGAGCCAGACTAAAGCCTTCCCCTCCTTAAGCTACTCCTTGTCATGGGTTCTGTCACAGTAACAAGCCATGTAGCTGTAGCATGTACATAGCATTGGTGAGAGGAAATTTAAACCAGATGAATGAATAACCAACAGTCCTCAAACATCCGAAGACAGAAAAACACAGTGGATCAGCTTACAAGTGGACCCGACTAAAAAACAACTATAAAGAAATATACACTTTATACCAGGGACCTAGGAAGACAGTATTCATCTAAAAAGGAACTGGGCTTCCATCTAGGGAACTGGATTGCGAACCAGAGAGATTAGAGCTGGTAGCCCGCGCCACTGATGCGGCAGCCAGTCAGGTTCTGGCTCTCCTGGGGTGGCTGTGTGGCTGTCTCCAAGGTGTCACTGCTGTCACCACCTGTCTGCCAAAGCAGCCTGCATTCATCACATTAGTCTACCTGGAAGGGCAGGCTTTGTAGAAATGCAGATTAGGTCTGCGTCATGAGAGAGCCCGGCATGGTCATGTCTGTCCAGTGCTGCCGGAGGAACGCTGCTCATCAGCTGCGGTGGCAGGAAGCCAGCCTCAGAGTCTGGTCACAGCAGGGGAAGGGAGTTTCATGGTGGTGCTTGACCCACACCATCAGTTTCTCCACACCGTTGTGATCTGACCCGGGAGAGGAGGCTGTGGGCCCCGAGGTCACAGTGAGGGAGGAGGGAACAGATGCTTACCTCTGTCAGTGTCTTCTTCATGTCACTGTACTTGGCCTGGAGGCTGCTGTGATTCGTTTGCAGCTGTGAGAGAGAGAAAGGACATCTGCTTGAATGGAATTCCTTTCTCGGTCCAGACAGCAATGGGATCCTCCTTTTACAGTGAGGAGGTAAAGACCAGAAAGATTGAAACATTTAAACTGTAGGACTTCATTTTATTTTTTTAAACAGTTCTATGTTTACTTATTTTGGTGCTAGGGAGTTAACCTGGGGTTCCATGTGGAATAACATGGAGTCTTCCACTGAGTTCCACCCATAGACCAATGAGGGGCACCTCCCCATTCCTAGGATTATATACTGAATGCCAGGCTTTCCAAATGAGTCTTGGAAACTTGAGCTTGGGGTGCCATGCTTGCACCCAGCCCTTTACCAACTGAGCCGTATCCCCAGCAGGCATGCAGACTTTTATCATCCAAAGACTGTCCCTAAGTCATCCCTGCCTTCTTTATGGTCTGCTTTCCTAGGAGAATATATGAAGATCTTCCAAAACAGTCCCACCTGTCACCAAGACCTATAAATGACCAGTAGCTCTCTTAAAAGATCATTTGGGACTGGTGGAAGAGCTCAGGCTGTAAGCTGCTGGCCACCAAGTCTGATGACCCAAGTTCAGTCCTCAGGACCCATTTGGTAGATGGGAAGAGCTGAACCCAGCCAACTGTCTACTGGCTTCCATGACATATGTGCACTGCTCTCAGAAATAAACGGGAAACAATGGTTTGTTTCTCCCACTCCTGCCATCACCAGCTCACCTACTGCACCATCTTCTGAAGGTCTGGGACTCCCTGAGCCTCTGCCCATATCCCACATCATACACACCAACAGGCAGTGGCATGCCACGACCCTGCTGCAGTCCTCTGGCTTCCACAGTCCTAACACAGACCTGGAAGGTGCTCCGTTCTTGGTCTGCCCACTGCACACCTCACTCAAGACTCCTCATCCATCAGACAGGAAGGAGCTGGCCAACTCTTCCTCCCTTCATCTTTGCTTATGTTCCTTCCTAAGCCTCCACCTGGTTCCTCAACATCTCCACGCAGACCTCTGTAGTAGGAGCTACAGGCAGCGTTCCTGCCACCCTGCTCCCAGCCGCCTGGCTAGCTTATGCCCCAAAATAACAACACACAAACTGTATTCATATAAACACTGCTTGGCCCATTTCTATTAATGTGTGTAGCACCACGAGGTGGTGACTTATCTTGCCTAACCCATATTTAGTAATCTGTGTAGCACCAGTCTTACCAGGAAAGATTCAGCATGTCTGACCTGGTGGCTGTTTCAAAATGCTGGTGTTCTGGTCCATACCGCCAGGGCAAACTCTGACTCTTTCAAGCAGTTGATCTGACTACAGAGTGTTTGAGTGTGTTTTCTGAGTGCAGTACTGCAGCTTGCTTGCTGGCAGGGACCTTGAACCGCCATTGAGTTGTGGCAATAAAAATGGCTACAGCCAGTACCTCCTCCATGAGGCTGGAAAGCTAAGGAATGGGCTGGATCCAGCCGCCAAAGACATGGCTTTAATCCTACCCATGTTGCTCAGTAAATTAAAGACTCTTGTGGTCACAAAAAAGACATATACAGTAAAAGAAAGATTCAAAGTCGAAGAAAATGTCTAAATGATTTACTATGTGTTAAAAAAATCTATGTAGGCTAAAGGTTAAAGTTCTTAAAAGTAAAAAAGAAAGAAAGAAACAGAGTAGTTGGGTGTGGTGGTACACACCTTTAATCCCAATACTTGGGAGGCAGAGGTAGATTGAACTCTGTGACTTCAAGGTGTGGTAGCACACACCTTTAATCCCAATGCCTGGTCCACAGAGTTATTCCAGGACAAAGATAAACAGAGAACTTGTCTCAAAAAAAATCTGTAGTTGTAGCCAGCTGTGGGCTGCAAATGTGGGTGCTGGGAACCAGAACTCATGTCCTCTGCAAGAGCAACGAGAGCTCTTGATAGCTGCCATCTCTCCTGCCTTGCCCTGCATTTTCCGTGACAGGGGTTGATAAACTTTACCTATAAGGGACCAGGCAGTACACAGTTTAGGTTTTGTGTGTTGTTTGGTCTCCACCACAACTACTCAACGCTGTTACAGTAGCTTGAAAGCAGTCACAGAAAAATAGGAGAGCAAATGTGTTTAGCTGTTCCAGTGAAACTTAACTCATGGGGATGGGGAGACGGCTAGTGGACAAAGTGCCTACCATGCAGTCCTGAAGACTGAAGACTGGGTCCCCAGGGTCAATGTGAAAAAGCTAGGTGAGCTTGGCAACTTGCCTCTAATTCCAGTGCTTAGGAGGCAGAGACAAGGGATATCCCTGGCAATTTAGCTAGCGAGACAAGCCTAGCTGGCTCAGAGAGACCTTGCCTTAGTAAATTAAGTGGACAGTGATTAAGGAAGACACCAACAAGTCTCTAGCTCCTGCACGCCCATCAGGCACAGATATGTACACTAAGTACCTCCACATACTCGCAAACACCCACACATGCAGACATCATCCACATAACTTTACTTACAAAAATGCATGCAGCTAAACAGCACTGAAGGCTGCAGTGTGCTGCCTGAGCCAGTGCCCCCTTTGACCAGTCTACCACAAGGCTCTTCATTCATCTTCCGATTCTTCCCCTTAAAAGAAGTTTCATTAACTAGAGTGGAATTCTAAAAACACTCACCTCTTCTAGATGTTTGGTCTTCTGCAGAATCTGTTTATTCAAGGAAATGACTTTCCGCTGATGCAGCTGGGAGGTTCCCAACTTTTCTGTACTTTCTTCAGCAGACAGCTCGGACTGCTGTGGGAAAACCCAAGGAGGATAATGAACTCAGATCCATTCAGGTTGTCCATCCATACTCAGTATGAGCAAGGCAGTTCTGGGCAGCCGGTCTCACCCAGCCAGGGCATCCACAATGTCCTGCCCAGAACCGAAATTCAGACAGGGAAAGTCTGACGTCATCAAAGTCTGCTTGGGAGCAGGGGAACTCATGGGTACAGGCTGCCCAGCTATGGTTACGCTGAAACCATCCAGGCAACAGCATCTGTGGGGAGGTCTTAGCGGGAATACGGGATGTCTTAGTGGTTTCTTTATGAAACCATCTGGAAACATCAAGAGTTACAAACTGGAGACGGCTAAGTGGGTAAAAGCATTTGCCACCACACCTGATGAGTCAGATCCCCCAAAACTTCAGCTCGAGACTTCCACGGGTACAGGCTGTCCTCTAATCTCCACATGTGTAGAGTGGCAAATGTGTAAACACATACAATAAATAAATCATGTAATAAAAATGAAAAAGCTATGTACTGATTCACTTTCATTAAAATTTTATAAATACGCAGTTGCAGAGTCTAGTCATTTCCGAGCATGTATAATAACAAGCAGCAGGTCCGCCTGCTCTGCCCTCCACAGACCACTCTCTCAACTATTTCCTACGTCTGCTCTTCTGACTTAAGAGAAGCACAAGAAGGAGAAAGTTGCCAAGAGAGGCCATGGAGTAAACCTCTGGAAATGGACAAGTGAGGAGGGGACAGAGAAGGCCAAGCAGACACAGGGACTGTAAGAACTGGAGGCAGGTAAAGGAGAGATTTCTGGGCAGTGTCACAGGGTGAGTGACTGACATGTTCTAGAAGGGTTAATGACAATTAACCTAATGTAGCAAACCTACCGGGTAACTTACTGTCCCTGCATGTTTCATCAGGGCTCAGGGGTCTGCAAGTCTGGGAAGTACATCACTGGGACAAAGAGACTGCCCAGAGGAGGAGGAGAGCCGGCACAGGCATCAGTACTATGCATCTTGGCTAGGGCTTTCCCTGAATTATTTACACCACTGACAGACCATGGAGGTTTTTCTGTGGGTTTGTTTTGCTGTTTAATGATTCTGGAACTTGGGAACAGTGGGCTGGGTATGGGTGCAGTGAAGAGCCAGGGGTAACATTGTGTATACTGTGGGCTGACAGTCCAGAAGGAAACAGAAGACACTTGGGGCTGGAGAGACAGTATTCCTTCACTGGTATTAAAGCCTACCTTTTGGGCATTCTGATGTATGTTGAAGACCAGCTGATTTCCAGCCCAATGGACTGAACAACATTGGATTCTTGGACTTTCCACTAGAAGATAGTCATTGTTGGACCAGCCAGACCCCAGCCTGTAAGTCCCAGCTGGACAGCTTCCTGAAGCACATGACTCAATGGTTAGTAAGCTGGACGGGCACATATGTGTATTTGTCATTGCACTTAGACTAGAGAAATGTATCAACATGGATCTGGTCCTCAGAACCCTGAATTAATTAATATGAATTAATACTTTATAAATGAAAATTAAAGAAACTACAGGGGCCATAGATCTCTCTCTCTCTCTCTCTCTCTCTCTCTCTCTCTCTCTCTCTCTCTTTCTGTTCCTCTAGAGAACCTCAACTGATCCACTTGGTAATCTACTCAGTGACTGGAATGCAACAACTGACCCAGTGTTTGGGAAAGAACATGGAAGGAGCCCACCAGGATGTCAAGGAAGAAAGGAAAAGATCTCTCTCAATCCACTCGCTCAACGAGAATCACATAAACAGAGAGAAAATACATGCATACAGGAAGAGTCCCGAAGTCTTTTTAAAACCCTGTTATATCTTTACTAGAATATGCTCCAAGAAACAAGGGCTTTCAAATCTGTTAGTGCTAAATAAAAATACACCTTCTGTGGACTCTCTCTCTCTCATGTGCTCATGTTTGTGTGGACATGTGCACCTGTGCATGAGGATCACACGCATGTATGTGAATGTATGTATATGGAAGCCAGGGGCGGGCTTTGGGAGTCTTCAATTATTTCCCACCTTCTCTTTGGAGACAGGGTTTCTCTTTGAACCCAGGGGGTCCCTGACTCGGCTAGCTGGGATGACTGGTAGCCCCAGAGACCTTCCAGTCTCCTCTTCCCATGAGGGGGTTATGGATGTGGATAGCTGCATCTCACTTTTGAAATGGATGGTGGAGATCTGAACTCAGGTCCTCATGCTTGTATGGTAAGCACCTTACCAACTGCACCATCTGTCTAGCCCCTGCAGTTTCTTACATTTCATATGCTGACACTGTTCTCTAGTCCATGTGCAGTGACAAATACACATATGTGCAGGTCTACCATTCTAGCCTGTGAGTCTAGACGGGCTCTTCAGGAAGCTGTCTGTCTAGCTGGGATGCTCTTAAACGAAGCAGTTTATTCTGGAGCTATAGTGAAGAGAGTTCTCAAGGAGCCAATGGAAGTCTGATTGCTTTTCAAACATACTTTTCATTACACAATCTAAAGCTTTTATTTCTTCCAAATTATCTTCCTAACAGCCAGGAAAACCCAGACTGAAGGCAGAAACAGGTCTCTGGACCAGCGCAGCCCATCTGACAGTGGCTGAGGGACAGTTACAGCAGGAGAGCAGGTGACGAGGACAAAGTTGGTCAGATTCAGAAGACAAACGGGGGCTTTACAGCCAACCCTCCATGGGAAAAAGTTTAAGCCCCAGGCATCTTAACAGTCTATTTACAAAATACAGCATCTGCCACAAAGGCCAGCCATCGACAAACACACCCCCGTGCCACCAAGGAGCACGGGCTGATGTGTGGATCTCATTTTGTTCAACAACCGCAGATTAAGAACGTGCCCGTAAAACCACAGTGTGGATTAGGACAGTCTGCTGTAGATCTCATGTTTTCTAATGTGACAGATAGAAACAACACCCATTCTTAGGGGAGATGGCTCTAAATGTCACTTGATGGCATTAGCCTAGTTAAAATGTCAAATACCCAAGAGAAATAAGAAATGATTACTTTACCTAAAACGCTATCCTTTCAGAATTGAATGAGCCCCCGAAGGTTACCTATGTATTAACCTTCATCCCTGTTTTCTCTTTTGTCAGGGCTAGAGATCAAACCCAGGGCACTGCACGTACTGGGGAAGCGCTCTACCACAGAGCTACATCCCCAGCTCCAACTTTCTTCCGGTTCAGGAAGTATTAGTCCCTTCTTCCTACCACAACAGAGACTACGATGAGAAAGGGGACCCCTGCACACCACCTCACGTGGGGATCTCAGTTCTCCACAGTGACCTAGGGAACTTCAGTCTCTGGCATCTTGTAAGCCTCCAGTTAAATCAAGGAAACAGATGTTAAAGTACAGCTCAGTTCACCCCCTGAAACAAAACTATGAGCGAGGAAGAACACTATGGAATTCCGGGAGACCAAAATGTAAATGAATGTGGTAATCTAGGAGGCACATGCCTTCACTGAAGGTGGCTACTTCCCTGAGGTATTTTTCCAAAACCTGGTAATGTCTAGCTTTGATTTACAGTAGGTTAACAAAGGCCCACGTTAGTCTTGGATTAGTGTAAGAGGAAAATGTATGCAATGAAATGTTGTAAAGACAGACGGAGGTCTGCCATCTAAATCCACAACGCTCCCTGCCTACAAAACCGCAAGCCAGGAGCTGAGTGTGGTGGTGCACACCTGCAACCCCAGCACTCAGGAGATGGAGGCAGGAAGATCAGGAGTTCAAAATCATCCTCAGAAACAGTGAGTTGATGCCATCCTATGCTCCACGAGACCCTGTCTCAGACAAAACCAGAATTTTCTGCTCGTTAGGACCCTACAATGGACCAGTGCTGAGGTGTCCCCCAGTGCCTGAGAAGCAAAACTAGATCTTCCCTGGAAGAACAGAGCTGCAAACCTCAGCCTCCAAGAATTTCCCCAGAAAACTTTCAGTGAAATTCGGTGACTCTGAAGTCAAAACTCACAAGCAGGCTGGAGAAAGGGCTGAGTGAGCAAGGATACCTGTCACCAAGCCTGACAATACAACTTCAATCCCCGGGACCCACACAGCACAAGGAGAGAACAGACTCCTGCAAGTTGTCCTATTGAGCTCCACGTGAGTGCATACATCCACATGTGTTCACCATGGCATGTAACCCACTGCTAACATGTACATTTAATTTGAAAACTCCTCACAAGCACTCTGAGAAGTCAGAGTACTGTGACCCTAAGCCAGCAGGAACAGACAAGAAAACCAGGTCTGCTAACACTGAAACACACACACACACACACATACACACAACAGTTCAACTTATGTAGGAGTACCTACAATTCTATACCAGGATGTCAGGATGTCAGTGTCTCTCACTGCCTTGCTGCAGTCCTCTGGGCACACAACAGTGTGGAAGTGACCTTCTGAGGTGTTCCCATGGAATGTGACCATCCACTCTCCCTGATCCACATTCTGCTTCTTTTTAACATTGTGTGTGTGTGTGTGTGTGTGTGTGTGTACATGCATGCATGCACATGAGTGGACATATATGCCTGTGTGTGGAGGCCACAGGTTAACTCTGAGTGTCATTCAGGAGCTCTTCACTGTTTTCTCTCACTGGAACCTGGAGTCACTGATCAGCGTAGGCTGTCTCTCTGGCCTGGGAGCCCTAGGGCCCCCCCCCCCCCAGTTTTTCCTCTCCAGAATTGAGGTTACAAATGTACCCACCACACTCATCTTTTTATGCGGACTCGGGTCCTTAGGCTTGTGTGACTGAGCCATCTCCAGAGGCCCCGAGTTGTCTTTAGAACTAACTGTCTGAGAAGCTCTAATACATAACCCAGAGACAGTGGCCAAGCCAGAACCAGGGTGGTTAAATAACACGAAGACAGGAGACACAAGCAGGCAGACAAAGCATTAAGGTTTGCCTTCTGGCTCCATCCTATCAGATTTAGTACACAGATGTCCTGAGGGCCTCTGGGTGCCAGGCATTATGTGCTAATTTCATGACAGCAGCCTGCTCCTGTGGGAAATCACCGTCCCCAGTACACTGCCAACCACAGAATACAACAAACGGCCTGAAGGGAAAATAAATGGCCTGAGCCTGTCAAGCAGAGATGAATAGCTCAGGATTTGATACAAATATATGGGAGACATGATACCACTGAAACAGTCTGTGGCCAGGCTCCCAGGCGAGACCTTGAGGAAGAAGATAGTAAGCACAGGCAAAGGGCCATGACGAGTGCCGAGTCCCCAGGACCCCAGAAGGGAGCCAGGCAACACAAGGCTCTCTCTTGCATGCTCCAGCAACAGGGTTGCCATCACTCACACTCTGGACAGGCGAGTGAATGACAGAACTCTAAAGGCATTCTATTCCAGCCAGTTCATACTGCCACGTGACCCGAGCAAAACACTGAACGTGAGTGCCTGCTGAGTGCTCAGCCTTACGTGGGACATCGACATCACTCCCTCTGAGAGCACAGGAGGCAAGAGTACAGGAACAGAAAGATGGCAAGGAGTGCCGTGAAACTGTCTCCCAGACCAACTCAGATGGCTGTGGCTACCAGGCACAAGAGCCTCATAAAATCAAGCCGGTCAACTCTCCATCCTGGGAAGGGGAGGAGTTCATGGGGCTTCACCTGGAGACCCAGGGAGCTACTGGCAGTTGATGGCTGCTGGGGGAGGGAGGGCTGCTTTCTTCAGCTGTGCAGCCACTGGAAGGTTCTGCCCATGCTCCTCATTGTGCTTACCCAAGCAGTCTTGGTTAACTCAGCAGGAGGAAACACACTTACACAACAGCAAAACACAAAACAAGACAGGCTTGTTGGGAAGAAGGGTTCAGTGGAAGAGGGGCGGGAACTAGCAAGATACATTATATACATGCATGGTTTTGTCAAAAATGTAAGTATAATGTATTTTATTAATATCTAATATAAAAGTCATTGTGTATATGTGTGACTTGCATCTGCAAACCCGTGCTTAGCTACTATAGCAATGGGGAGGGATTCTTTCCTTTGTATTTTTGCATATGTACCCTTGGACCAACCCCAGGTCTAATCATCTGCTGAGGCAAAGGCGCTCTCAAGACACAGGCGAGTTCCTGACCAGCTGCCAGAACACAGTCCTCAGAATCAAAAGGTCAGGAGTAGCAGGCCTTCCAAGAGCGACTGGGGAAAGAACACCTTCTATAAATACACCTCTTGAGGACCTAAAACCACATTTCCACACAGCAATGAGATGACGATGGGGACAGCACCCGGGCTGGGATGCTGTGCATGTGTGCACATGGATGGAGATCAGAAGACAGCTTGTGGGAGTCAGTTTTCTCCTTCCACCATGATTATCAGACTTGGTGGCATGTGCGTTTATTAGATAAGCCATCTCTCTGGCACTAAGATGCTATATTTTAAAAATAGCTACATGAGAATGTTATAAAATGCTCTGTTGTGACACGAAAAACCATTAGCTACCTCATCTATAGCTTCCGTGGGCCAAGAAGATGGCTCAGTGGTAAAACGCCCTTGCCATAAAAACCCAATAAGCTCTGTTTGATCCCCATAGCCCAGTTAAAAGTGGAAAAGGAAAACCAACTCCACAAAGTTGTCCTCTGGCTTTACATGTAGAACATGTACACGTGCCCCCATCTCTCTCTCATACACATACACTAATAATAGTAATAGTAATAATAATAATGATAATAAAAGTTAAAAAAATTAAGAAACCTCAGCGCCCAGCAGCCTTGAGATGCTGTATGAGCCCAGGCTGTACCAGGTCCCTTACTTCTGTGGTCCATTCCCAACACACTCATCCCTTCCCCAAACAGCACTCAAGGCAGCTGGAGGCATGGTGAGCTCCCTGAGGAAGCATGTGTCACTGCAGACTTGGGAGTCAGAACCACGGATGGCACACATAGTTCCACTTCCCCCCAGGGACCTTCCATCTGGCTAAGGAGACAGGTTTTAAAGCAATGGCTCTCAATCTGTGGGTCACCACTCCTTTGGCAAAATTCTATCTCTAAAGAAAGTTACATTATGATTCAGAACAGTAGCAAAATTACAGTTATGAAGTAGCAATGAAAATAACTTTATGACTGGGATCACCACAATATGAGGAACTGTATTAAAGGTCACAACACTGGGAAGCCAAGAACCATTGCTCTTAAGGCAGATGGTCTGACATTTGGACCAGGAATGCAGAAATAACTGAGCCTTTATAACCTACACTTTCTTCATCTAAAAAAGAGATCTAATATATACTTCTTTACCCAGCACCAACACTTGTAGTATTCAGTGACTTGTTCAGCTAAACAATGGAGTGTAGTCCATGCGCACATCCACAGGACTAAGTATGACAATGGAGGAGGGCCATAAGCAAGAAGACAGCTTGGAAGAATCAAATCATCTTGGGCCAGTGAGATGCTTATTGGGTAAAGGCACTTGCCTGACAAGAGGGGAGGAGAGATCCAAGTTGGGAAAGTTATCTTTGGTCTCCACAAGTAAGCCGGGGCATGCACCCCCGCCCCTCAAGCAAACACAAGCACACAAATTAATAAAGTGTAAAAGAGAAAGAATTAAATGATCTTTTAGAGTGAAAACAAATGTTGGGCTAGGGGGATGGTTCAGCATTCCTACAGCAAGCCTGTACAACCCAGCACAAACCACAACAAGAGAAGCTCACTTCAAACCATGTAGAATGTGAATGCTGACTCCTGAGGTTGTCATTTGATCTCCACATGTGTGCTGTACACATATGTACACACATCATATACACACGCATAAAAGGAAAGTTGTAAACTAACAGGTTACAAACTTCCTACAAAAGAGGGCATCAGACTGTGTTTCTAGAAGACAGATCTACCTACACAGTCAGACCTACAGAACCCTCGAGGACCCCATCAGGATCCCAGAGATATCGGTAAGGCTGACTTAGTTGGCCAGCACAGGGGGTCAAGATGGCAGGTGGGGGTGAGCAGCAGCAGTAGGGCTGCCCCTTGCGCATGCCCTGGCCTGGCTTCTTTATTTCTTTCTTGACTTCTAAATTGGCTCTTGCGGTTAGTGGACTCAGAACAGTTTTTGGACAGTCAAGCTGTTATGCTGTCTGCAAACCACAGTAAGAATCCTCTGTTAAAACAGAGACGGACATACTGCGAAAGTTAGACATCGACACTAAAAGGCCCGGGGAGGCCTTCTGAAACATTCTGAGAGTGTTGGGTGATGAAACTGGGAGATAAGCCTCCAGATGTTAATGAATGACACCCCAAAGCCTTGTCACACCCCTCACCCTGCTGCCTTCCATGGACCACATTAAATTGAGTTACATATCTTACAGACAGCTTTGAAACATATGGGTTACTTACCATACTATGCTGTCAGAAGACCCTGTGGACCTTACGGCTAGAAGATGAGCCTGGCATGCATGCATTCATTCGCTCATTCATTCATTCATTCATTCATTCATTCATTTCCTCCTCATCTTGACATCCCCAAGCCCAGCACCTTTCAAGTACTTGCTCGGGGCAGGCTCTTCAATTTGGTCCCTGCTCACAAAAATCTTGCTTACACTTTACCCCCTGAAAGCAGTTTGGTCCTTTCTCCACACTGAAGAAGAGCACACACAGATAACAAACAGTCCAGCTTGGGCTTTTATTCAAGTGGCACTAATGGGGTCTCTGGAGCACTGCAACCTCATCTATAGAAACAGCAGTGTTACTCCTGAAATAACCAATACTGGCAGCGCCAATCAGAGAGGAAACACCCAGTTTCAAGCCAACCCAGGTGCTGAGACAGGGGACAATGAAGCAGCGGGCTTGAGCTGTGTTTGCAGGTCCTTCCTTGTAGCATCGAACACAGAGCAAAGACCCACACACTCAGACTCTTCCCCAAAGCGACCAACACAAACCCGTGCATGATGAATCCTTCCCCCACTTCCTTTTCCATTCTTCTTCCTCTCCCCCTATCTATCCTCCCCTCCCCTCACTTGCCTTCTTTCCTTCCTTCCTTAAATGTCCTAACTTAAGGGCTAGCCTCATGCTTCCCTGCTCCTGCATGTCTCCTGTATACCACAAAGTCTGAGGTGTGACCTTCCTTACCACTAGCAGCAATAAACCCAACACATCTTACCACAACTGGGGGCCAACTTGAAGGCAACCAGTCTTTGGCTGGAGGCACTGACAGAGCAATAAGAAGCAAGCAAACTCAGCAACTGAAAGTTTCATGATGGAACCTGAACCAAAGAGAAGTCTTGATGTGGGAGTGTCATATATCAATCTGTTGATTTCATTGGTTAATTAAATAAAGAAACTGCTTGCCCTGATAGGTTAAAACATAGGTGGGAGGAATAAACAGGAGGAAGAGGAAGTGAGGTAAGAATCCTCAGACAAACACGAGATAGCTCTGCTCTCAGAGACACAAGCGATAAAGCTCCGACTCAGGATGGACGTAGGCTAGAATCTTCCCGGTAAGCGCACCTTGGGGTGCTTACACACATTATTAGAAATGGGCTAGTCCAGGTGAGAGAGTTAGCAGAGAAGAGGCTAGATATAATGGGCAAGCAGTGTTTAAAAGAATACAATTTGTGTGTTGTTATTTCGGGCATGAGCTAGCAGGCGGCTGGGGTGTTGGGGACACAGCCCCACCGCTCCTATTTCAACAAAGTCTAATAAAACACAGGTCGCTTTGTATTTTAAATCAGATAGAAAAGACAAAAGCAGAGTGCAGCTTAACTGTGTCACAGCGAAACAAAGATATTTGACAAATAGTATTAAGGTAAGTGAATACAAATAGAAAACCAGGACAGATCTATACATCAAAATCACTGAAATCAATGAAGTAGTAATTCCAATAAGAGATTAGTTGATCAGCACTTGGGAGGCAGAGGCAGCAGGCAGATCTCTATGAGTTCAAGGCCAGCCTGGTCTACAAGAGCTAGTTGAAGGATGGGTCCCAAAGCTACAGAGAAATCCTTTCTTCAAACCTCCCCACCACCGAAAGAGAGAGAGAGAGAGAGAGAGAGAGAGAGAGAGAGAGAGATTAGTTAAAGGCCAGTGAGCTGGTTCATAGTTCAGGCGGTGATGCCTGCAGCCAAGTCTGACAACCTGAAGTCAATCCCTAGGACTCACAGCGTGGGAGGAGAGGACCAATTCCCACAAGCAATTTTCAACCTCTGGCCCGCACATGCATGTCCTACACTAACAAACACACATACACACAGACACACACAGAGCAGAAACACATCTAGTTGCCCTCCCTGTTAAAGGTTGGTAAGGATCATTACAGCAATCTAGGGCTGCAACAGACTCAGCCTTGCCACTCAGGAGAACAAAGACAGGACACCCAGGCCACTTCTAGGGCAGTGACTTCATTCCTCTTTTTACAACTATGCATTGCAGTCTGTGAGTTTATAGAACTGTTACGGTAAGTGGAATGTTTCCTGGCTCAATCTCTGATGACAATCTGATCAGACAGGACCTGTGAGTTCTTGAGAGCTGGACAAGAAAACCCACATTCAGAAGCACGCATGTGGATGGATGATGGGGAAACAAGACAGCCCACCCTAGACACGCTACTATTCACTGTCCTGCTCGGAAGCGCCATTGCTTGGAGACCCCACAGGGTCTAGGGAGGCCTCTTCCTCAAGCACACCATCTTCACAGTCACTACCGAAGC
Organism: Alexandromys fortis; assembly: GCF_014885135.2. Taxonomy (NCBI): domain Eukaryota; kingdom Metazoa; phylum Chordata; class Mammalia; order Rodentia; family Cricetidae; genus Alexandromys; species Alexandromys fortis. The sequence goes on from NW_026068185.1 coordinate 548,504, forward strand.
CTAAGTGCAGCAGGCAGAGGAACTATTCCATTACCAAAGCATTTGAGACAAGAGAAACAGACACTCAGAGTGCAGCCCAGGGAGGGATGAGGCCCCAAGACCCATCTGGTGCTTGACTGTAATGCAAACTAGATGTGATCTAGACTCCCCTCAGAAGGGTGTCTCAGTGAGGAACTGGCTAGATTAGCTGCTCCTGTGGGCATGATGGTGAGGGAATTCCCTAGTGGGGTTAATCGAGAGGGGAAAGTAAGCAGGCAGCAATCCAGGGGCTAAGACTGGGCAGAAGAAAAGGAGAGAGAGGAACACATTCACGCAGTAGTTGATTGCTGTCTGCTCTTGACTGTGGTGTGACCAGTTGCTTTACACCGCTCCCTGCAATGTGGACGGTAACCCGGAACTGTGAGTCTCTTCTCTTGGGAGCTGCTCTTGTGCAGGATGTTATCACTGCATCAGGAAATGAAACAAGGGAGACCTCACCCAGGCCATGGCTCAGCCACACCAAACTCAGGCATGTGCAAAATGACTCTTTCACTGGGCTGGCCAGTTGGCTCAACAGGTAAAGGTGCTTGCTTGCTGCAGGAGCCAGACCTCCCGAATCCAACCCTGGAACTCCATAAAGGGAGAAAAAGAAAATCTATCCCATAGAGTTGTCCTTTGAGTCTAACATGTATGCTGTGATAATCTGCTTCCCCATACAAACACATTAGTAAATAAAAATTAAAACTATTTTAAAATGATTCAATCCTGCATCGCCGAAATATTTAAGTTCCCTCTGTCTCTTCTTAGAATGGGAGAAAAAAGGTAACATTTAAATACAACTGAGGTTTTGTTCTTTATACACATTTTTTAATAAAGTTGGGAAAAACTTTTGCTGTGGGCTTGGCTGAGTTATAGAGTTTATCTCCGAAATGGCCCAAAGCGCTAATTGTCTGCCCACTTGCCAAGCCAAGCCCTGGCAGGGAAGGAGAGATGACTGCCTGGTCCGCAGATGCGACAAACTAGATGTCACTGCTACTTCAAGACACATTTTCCCCCTTAATATTTATAGAAAACATGGACCCCTCCAAACAAAATGAATTTAGCTCATGGGCAAACTCTGGCAGCTGTGCATGGTCAAGCCTGGTGCTGGTGCTTCTGATGAATGTGGTTCATGAATTCAGCCAGAATCCATGGTTACAAAGGGAAGAAGCAAGGATGCAGCAGGGTAAGGCTGTGGGTGTGACCTGAGCCCCAGGCTCTGGCAGGCAGAAACCTACCTTTCCTGCATACTCAGACACAATCTGCTTGATCTCAGCAGAGCAGAGACCCACGATCTGACCCACGGAGCTTGCGGTGAGGCGGCTCTGCAATCAAAGGAGGTTTATTCTCAGGGACGCTTGCCCACCATAGAACTGAGTATGGTTACAAAATACACAGCATTGACCCAGGGAAGGGACTTGCGCTTTGACCACTGACTCATCCACAAGACTCAGAACAGAAGTCAGAGCCACCCCTCCATCTCTTAAGTCACTCAGCTGGCTGTGTTAGTTTTCTTGGCCCCTGGAGACCTCTGAAGCCACCCCTCCATCTCCTGAGTCACACAGTGGCTGTGCTAACATCCCCTTACTTGTGTCTTGAATACCCTTACCAAACTTTCTCTCGGGCCCTGGGTATCCCTCCTAACTTCCCTTAAGACACTGGTCACCTAGACTAGCTTCCCTGCATGCCCTGGGTACCCTAGGATTCCATCTTCTTCTCCATCCCCATGTCGAGGCCTGGGACTCATAGATGAGAAGTAGAAAAGAAACCATAGGTCCTAAAGTATCTCTTTATTCCCACAGGTCTTTCCTGATCTTCAAAGAAACGATACCATCCAAGGGCATAGCTAATCGTTCTTTCGGAAAGGCCTTGACCTGTGAGAGGGCTCCCTGGCAACTCAGGATGTCATCTCCTACATACATAGCTGGTTTCAGAAGAAGATGGGTTCCCATGGTTATGGGAAGCAGGACTGACCCTTGCTCTTCCTTAGAGGCCAGTGAGTCACCTCTGCAGGGATATATTGCCCCAACAGTTGCCTTAAACTCTCCCTCTTAGAAGGCCCTAAGGACAAGGCTAGGCATTATAAAAATCTTCCTGCAAAAGCGGCAGGGCTCAGGACTGCTGAAGACGGAGGGCTCTGAAGATGGTGTCCCCTGGCCCAGCCTCCATCCCTCCTAGCCCTCACCTCCTCACTAGCCATGGCAGTCATCTTGGTCATCAGTGTCTGGATGCGCTGCTGAAAGAGGAAGAGAACAGTAGTGAGCGGTCTGACTCACTCACCCAGGTGCCTGCCTGGGGCTTTGTGGAGGAACCCGAGCTGATGCTTTAATGTGGGCTACTAGTGAGCCTCATAACAGCTCAGAAAAGGGAACTGTGAGGAGAGGAAGGTGGCTAGAGAGAGAACTGTGGATGAGAGCCCATCTCCCACCATGACCCACACCGGGACCTCAGAGGGCCACCACCCGGCACACACCTCCTCAGCTGCTTGAAGCTCGTCTTCTTCATGAGCATCCGTTTTCTCTGTGGCCGACAGCCCTGCAGCAAGCGTGGTTTTCTTGTCCTCAGCCTAGAAGGGAAGATGAGGAAAGAGCAGAGCGCCAGAGTTGGAGACTCAGCAGAAATAAGACAAGCGTGCAGAGGTGTAGTCTATGGAAGAAAACCAGCAGGGGCCCAGCCAAAAGAGAACAGGTAATCTAGCGGCTTCAGAGGGGGCTAGGAAGGCATGGGCTGGTGAGCTGCCTGCTGGACTCATCCCTGATCTGTAGCTCTGGGATGCTTCTGTTGGCAGGCTAGAAATACCAAGATGGACAAGCAGGGGACAGAGGTGGCCAGTGTATCACAGGCCCCCGCCTACCTACAGCCTGGTGCTTGGTCAGCGGCACCCGTGGTACCCAGCCCACAACTGCTGGCACCTCCCACCCCCACTCTGGGTCTTCCTTACCTTCTCCGTTTTGCTCTGGCGACTAAATCCGTATCTCCTGTAAGTCGTGAGAGAGAATTCAGAAATCACAGTAAATTCCAACAAGTGTATTTTTTGACACATGTAGAGGCTGGGTAAGCAACACTGGATGTCTCCTCCCTTGGTCCTTTCTAACTCTTTCTGAGACAGTATCTCTCGATGAACTTGGAGCTTACCAGTGTAGCTAGAACGGTTGGCTGGTGAGACCCTGGGCTCTCCTGCCTCTGCCTGCTCAGCACTGGGTTTACAGGAACATAACCTGATACCTGGCTTTCACACTGGGGACTGAGCACAGGCCCTCATGACTATCAACTGAGCATTCTCTCCACTGCTTGGTTGGATTCTTCTATGAAAAACACCAAAGAGGATTTAGGCTACTGAGTGCTGGGAGAAAATATTTCAAATGCCTTACCCAGAAACATAACCCACCAGGCTCTGAATATGGCCGCTCATGTTATCTGCTGTACAAATGCTATAAACAGAAAGCTAGGATAGTAAGTACAGGGAAACCTTTAAGGACACTCATGGACCTTCGTATCAAGAACCACATCTCAGAACCACAATGCGAGCTGAAAACTTTAAAACATCCCTGCAAACAATGTATTTCCTAAGTCCAAATCAGACTCTAACATTACTTTAATGACTTGAAATTGCACCTGTGTTTTACTTTCTAATACAACCCAAACTTAAGGTCAGCAATGTGTACTCACTTCACAAAACTTTAAATTTAAAAGGCACACAGACACATTCCAGCTTAAATTAGTTTATTTTTTGGCATAAAACAAACAAAAACTATGATTTTTTTTGAAAAAAGCAAACACAACACAAAAACAACTCTCCCAAAAACAGAAGGTATAGTGCAAACATCGAGGTTCAGATTTTAGTTTGGAAAGGAATAAAATCGCATGCGAGCATTTAAGAAAAAACATGAAGGTTTTCCTCTGCCCCTGCTCGGGACACGCCCAGTCCCGTGGGGTCAGTGGGAAGTACTTGCTGGTGTAGGGTCTGCAGCCTCACCTCTCCTGCTGTCCACCACCCCTATCCCAGCTCACTTTAGCACGATGCAGGTCTCCCATGCTGCCTCCCCATTGTTTCCTCACATCTTCCTTCCTCCTCCAAGGCCCTGCTCAGCCTCATGCAAGCAGCTCTTGCTCCATCTACTGTCCACACAGAGCACTACACAGCGCGACAACATCTCTCCTCTCACCTGCTCTAAAATATGTTTGCAAAGTTTCCCTGTGTGCAGTGCATGCATACAGAGCCAAGACCTGTCCATCTAGGCCAACACAGGCCCCTACTATGGCAGCTATGACCAATCACCTGAGTGCAAGCCTGTACCCTTCTCCTGGCGGATGTTGCTGCTTTTACAGTTTGAAGTTTTAATGTTGGTTGAATGAAAAAGCACAAACAAAAAAAATGCAGAAAGTACAATGTCACAACATTGCCTAACTTTGCCATAGGTTGTCACAGAACTGGAAACACTGTTGGGGAGTGGCCCAAAGTATAGCAGATTTAATCTAAGGCTGAACTTTGGGCCTGCACACCATTCTGTAAAGAACATTATGGCAACCTCTGCAGCCTAATTAGTATTGCCAAGTTAACAGGAACAGGATACCTCAGAGTTAAATAAGGCAGAAGGACGACAATTTCAGGGTTGCAGAGAGGTGGAATGTTGTAGATAGAGCCACACTGTCCTGGGGCTAGCCTTAACCCTCCAGTAGCCATCCACTGCCCACCTCTAATCTGATACAACCATTGGGATGACTTTAGCGCGCCTCCAGTTTCCACTAACCCCGCAGCTAAGGATGCCACCAGACAGCACCTTTGCCCTATAGCACACATCTGCTCATGCAGTTGAAAAAAAAATGTCTTTAGTCCTGTAGTTTCATGTAGGAATTTGCAAATTTGGGCAATCTGATCCATTCCTGGGTTCGGTAACTAACGGTTGATTCAAGGATAAACTCAATTCCTAGAGTCCACATGGAGGTGGAAGGCGCTTGTCATGCAAGACTGAAGACCCGAGTTCAATTCCTAGAGTCCACATAGAGGTGGAAGGCGAGAGCTGACTCCTGTAAGCTGTCACCTGCCCCCCATAATAACAGTAACAATAAGCACAACCTTTCCTTGAAAAGCTAGAACAGTAAGCCTCATTTCCACTTGTTTACCACTGTTTCCCAGAGGAGGGGCCATGAGACACTCAGGGAGATGCCCGTGAGGAAGAGTTGGTGTCAGCCACACAACAAGGCAGGCACACTCTGCCACACACAGGCAGGAAGCACAGGGCACATACTCACATCAAGGGATTGGTCACCCTAGGTAGAGAATGAAGGTCATAAGGGAAGGTTAATATCCAGTGTTGAGCAAAGTATTCAAAGGGAAGCCTGTCCTTGCGTGTTTTTAAAAGTGAGGATATAAAAGTAAAACCATTTCTTAAGAACAAAATAATTTTAAGACGTAATAAAGCTTATTATTAAAGTTTTCATTTTTCTAGTCAGAGCAATCTTTGCCCCAAACCAAGAGGATTTCTGTAGGGCCCAAGGGGACCACTGCAGGTGCTCTGTGGACTGTTTAAAAGCAGGGCCAGGAAACGCATGCGAGCCCTGCCCTCAGCACCACCAATTCCCCAAGGAGGCCAGAGCCCATGAACAATAACATCCGTTTTCAGAGAACTAGAAAGGCCGGCACAGAACACAAACTTCAACCTGAAAGTCATAGCTGCAAACCATAAACTCAATCAGGCAGCAGCTAGCTGTGTGTGTGTGTGTGTGTGTGTGTGTGTGTGTGTGTGTGTGTACAGGGTCTCACTACATAGCCTCGGCTAGTCTGAAACCCACTCTGTAGACCAGGCTGGCCTCAAACTCACTGAGACCTGCCTGCCTCGGCCTCCCAAGTGCTCAGACTATCAGCATGCCTCACCATTTCAGGAGCTGTCCAATTTTAACTCAGAAGAAAGGAAATCGTAGCTTGCTGGCTTTCCCTTCCTCCCTCCCTCTCTTCCTTCCTCCTTTAGTCTGATCCTCCTTCCCTTCCTCTCTCCGTCCCTCCTCCCTTCCTGAAATGGAGAGACTTAGTTAAGAAAGCAAAGGCGTCCCGGGAATGGAGAGAACCAGTGAGCTGGCACAGAAACTCAGAAGGCCTTTATGTTTGCTTTGTTTGTCAGTCCAGGGAAGGAGAAGCTAGAGCACAACCTTGCTCCTCAGGACATGGTCCACCCTGGTTTTCAAGGCAGGGTCTCCCATTGGCTTGGAGCTCACCCAGTAGTCTTAGTTCAGGCTGGCTGGCCAGGGAGACCCAGGATCTTCCTATCTCTACATCCTCAGCAGTGGGATAACAAGTGTGTGCCTCCACCCAGGGCTTTTTCTATGTGGTTCTGGGGACTGGACTCAGTTCGTCCTGCTGCAAGGTAAGCACTTCTGACTAAGTGACCACTCCGGCCCCAGCTTGACTTGGAAATAGTGTCATTTAATAGGTGTGGAACAGTACCCTCTCCGTACCTGCCGTACTCCAAAAGCGTGGAGTGGACTCGGGACTCCTCGTCCAGCAGCTCCTCTGCTCCCTGCTGCCGTCAGTACTTGCGACGGGGCTTGTAGGTGTCCTGAAGAGACGAGAAAGGCAAGGCATGGAGCGTGAGAGGCTCCCCAGGACTGTGGCTGGTGCCTCCAGTCACTAGGGAAGTAGACCTTTAATACAGAATGGTTGGCTCACATCAGGGACCACAGACACAGAGACTCTCGGTCAGGCTGGCCTGCGAGCCTGTCTGGGGGACTGTCTGGCTTGCTTTAATCCATGTGGGTAGACTGAGCCTCAAGGTGGGTGTCACCATTCCCTGGGTGGAACCTTAGACTGCATAAGAGAGAGAAAGCTGAGCACTACGCATCCGGGCATTCATCCTCTCTGCTCCTGACTGTGCTGTGACTGCCTGCCTTCAGTTCCTGCCTTGAGTGCCCCACAATAATGGACCGTAACCTGGAAGTTCAAGCCAAAGAAACCCTTTCTCTCTTATTTTTTTTGGGGGTGGGGGGGAGGTCAGGCTGTCTTTATCACAGCAACAGAAAGGGAACTAGACCACAACGCTTGGGAAAGCTCAGGAGAGAAGCTAAGCTGGGGCTGCCTCCACCCCTGCGAGCCGACCACAAGCCTCCCCTACCAGGGCGGAAGTTCTCTGACGAGACCAGCCTTTGCACTATTTGTGTTCTTTTCTTTCTTTCTCTCCTTCCTTCCTTTTGTAGCTGAGGATGGCCTGAAACTTCTGATCCTCCTGCCTCCAGCTGCAGAGTGCTGTTACAGACTCACGTACTGCCTGCCACATCTGGCTTTTGTACTTGGGTGCTGAAGGACCGAGATTAGGTCATTTTAACAGTTTCCTTAATTCCATACTTTATACTGTGACTGTTAGTTTTAATTGTCAATGCCACGCAATCTAGAGTCACCTGAGAAGAGACTCTCATAAAGAATTGTCTAGATCAGGTCAGCCTGTGGTCATGGCCACAAGGAATGTCTTTTAAAACCTCAGTCCAGCTGAGCACCATTGCATGAGCAGAAAAGGCTGCTGAGGACCAAGCACACATGATCTCAATCTGTGGTCTGTCTGTGGCTGTGGCTTGTAAGGTCCGGCCTTGACCCCCGTAACGATGGACTGCAACCTGGAGTGGTGCCCTCGACTAAACTAAAATAAACTAACTCCTCTTGTCTTCCGCTATGGTGCTTTATTGTGACAACAGAAAGGAAACTACAGCATGCAGCTTCCTTCTTAAGCAATGAACAATAAAAACAAGCGAACACAGAAACAAAACACCTCATTCTGTTATCGTCGCCAAGTATATTCATCTTACAGCTTATGTTTAGCCTTAATTTTTTTTTTTTTTTTTTTTGGTGCAGTGAAAGGAAGGAAGCCATTTTATTTTGAACAGAAAACAAAGGATCCCAGCACTATTCACTGGAAAGTCTAGACTTCTGAACTATGGAGTCCCCCCCACACACACACATACATGCACACACACAGGCACTGGACTCCACAGAACGCATCTCTTCAGTCTTCTTGTTTGATGATCATGCTTCCTGCCTTCACCATTTTGTTTTATCCAAAATCTTGCTTATTCTTATTCTAGCACCAGCCTGTTAAGATCCTTATGCAATCTCTCTCTCTCTTTTTTTTTTTTTTACAATCATACTAAATTTCTGGATGACTTTAGAAGGGCAATATCTTAGGGCTGAAATGATGGCTCAGTAGTTAAGAGCACTGGCTGCTCTTCTGGAGGACCCGAGTTCAATTCCCAGCACCCACATGGCAGTTCATAACTGTAACTCCAGTTCCAGGGGATCTGACACACTCACACAGACAGGCATATGGTAAAACACCAACACACAGAAAGTAAGAATAAAAAAGAACAGTGTCTTTATCACGCTGCCTTGTTGTGAAAAAAAGGGCTTATGTCTCCTCTGTACTTCCTAACACAACTTTCCAAGGAAACAGGCACTGAATGGCTGACATTCCACAGTGCCAGCCACAAACTAGAACACTATTAGACCAGTGTACACACCAAACATCCTAAAGGTCTCTACAGTGAAGGAGACTTCAATCCTTTCAGAATCTAGCACTGGGAATGTAAAATGGTTGTTGTGGTTTGAATGTAAACTGTCCCCCACAGGCATGAGGGTTTGAACACTCGGGCCCAGCTGAGCTGTTTGGAAAGATTATGGAGCCTTCAGGAGGTGCAGCCTTGATGAAAGAAGTAGGAGATGGGGTGCATTTGAGCATGGTCCTACTTCCTGTTCTCTCCCTGCTTTCTGTGTGGATGAAATGGGACCGATCTGCTTTCTGGGTGCCATGACTTCCCCACCATGATGGACTCCATCTCTTTGCAACTGTAAACCAAAATAAACCCTTTTATGTCAAAGTTTCTTTCTGTTGAGGGATTTTGTCACAGGGACAAACCCTCTAGCAGGCCAAACCTATAAACAAAGGTGTTCTTAAACTTAACTAACTAAAAGCTGATAAAGACTAAAATGCTCTATAATTTTTTGCTGACTTTAAAAATTACTAGTTTTAGTTTTAGTTGTTTTTTTTTTTTTAAATTTCCCCCCTTTTATGACCAAGGCTGGCTTCAAACTCCCTGTCTTAAGAAATTCTCTTGCTCCAGCCTCCAGAGCAGTGAAACTACAGGTATATGCCTGGCTCGAGCTGTCTTAGTTATAAACACACAGTCTGGTAACTAGAGAGCTATTTTATATGGCATACCTTCTGGCTGAATGTGCTCGTGTACGCACATGTGCATATACATATGGCATCTATCTTGAACAAAATGTGTGGGACGATGTGTGCGCATGTGTGTGAACGTGAACAAAACATGTTCAATAACAACGAGTCTCCTCCTCCTGCTGGCCTGATTTATCATTTTACGCCAATAAATGTCGTTCCTGACTGCTGAGATGGCGGTCAGCAGTCGTTCAGGAAAACCTACCTGGGGCTCTGTATGTGGACAGGTGGACACCATGCCAGTACATGATTGTCCCTAGCCAACCCCAAGTTCAGCACTTGGACAGCCCCTTTAAATTAGCACTTTACTCCTGTTAGAACTGTTCCCTTGAGATAATCTAGCTTCCTGGGCTTCAGTTTGTTTCTTTATGAAAAGTTCTGAGTGTCTGTCACACACACATAACCTCAACTTTTATTCACTGTGTGTGTGCTCATGCTTGTGCATGTAGAGGTCAGAGGTTAACTTGAGGGAGTCAGTTCTCTCTATAGGGATGGAACTCAGGTTTGGCAGCAAGACCCGTTACCCACTAAGCCATCACTGACCCATCTCAGTTTTTGCAGAAAATATCCAGCCTGATGCTTGAGGGCTGTTCTCATAAGGTACTGCCACAAATACCCCCTAGTTTGCCCCAGTGTCTACACAAATACCAAACTATAAATAACACCAACCAGACTTATACAGAAATGAAAACCAGAAAGAACCCGACACAGTGACTGCATATAATTTAATTTCTACCAAGTTCTCCTGTTATAATAGCACAGCATAATTGAGCTTAACGGCTATTCTTCTCAGTTACCATTGAGAGAGCCAATGACTCAAGACAGGAAATTGGATTCTGCTAAAGAAAAGACTTCAAAACAATAGCACAGGGAAACCCAGAGCCAAGGGACAGCTTGCTCTGTAAAGTGACAGCAGGCTGACGGCTTCACATGCATCTCACCTTTGACACCACTAGGAGGCAGAGGCAGAGTGTACAGTATTATTTTCAATTTAATACTAAAGAAGCAGGGACTGGAGATGCAGCTCAGTTGCTAAGGTGCCTGCCTGGCATTCGTGAGGCCCTGAGTTCTATCCTCAGAACTTCATGAATGGGCTGCGGTAGCACATGCCTATAACTGAGCTGCCCAGAGCAGAGGAAGTGAATCAGAAGTTCAGTGTCAAACCTTATAGAGGAGAAAGTGGGAAGTACACTTGAACGCATTGGCACAGGCAACCACTTCCTGAATATAACCCAAGCAGCACAGACACTGAGAGAAACAATTAACAAATGGGACCTCCTAAAACTGAGAAGCTTCTGTAAAGCAAAAAACACAGTCAACGAGACAAAACAACAGCCTACAGAATGAGAAAAGATCTTCATTAACCCCATATCAGACAAAAGTCTGATCTCCAAAATATACAAAGAACTCAAGAAATTGTTCACCAAAAGAACACATAATCCAATAAAAAAAATGGAGTACAGACCTAAACAGAGAACTCTCAACAGGAATCTAAAATGGCTGAAAGACACTTAAGGAAATGTTCAACATCCTTAGTCATCAGAGAAATGCAAATCAAAACAACTCTGAGATTCCATCTTACACCTGTAAGAATGGCCAAGATCAAAAACACTGATGACAACTTATGCTAGAGAGGTTGTAGGGAAAAGGGAACACTTCTGAACTGCTGGTAGGAATGAAAGCTAGTACAGCCCCATGGGATGTCAGTGTAGCAATTTCAGAAAATTAGGAAATGGGGGCTGGAGAGATGGCTCAGATTTAAGAGCATTGCCTGCTCTTCCAAAGGTCATGAGTTCAATTCCCAGCAACCACATGGTGGCTCACAACCATCTGTAATGAAGTCTGGTGCCTTCTTCTGGCCTGCAGTCACACACACAGAATATTGTATACATAATAAATAAATAAATATTTTTTAAAAATTAAAAAAAAAAGAAAATTAGGAAACGACCTTCCTCAAGACCCAGCAATACCACTTTTGGGTATATACCCAAAGGATGCTCAATCATGCCACAAGGACATGTGCTCAACTGTATTCATAGCAGCTTTGTTTGTCATAGCCAGAACCTGGAAACAACCTAAATGCCCCTCAACTGAAGAATGAATAAGGAAAATGTGGTACATTTACACAATGGAGTACTACACAGCAAAAAAAATAACATCTTGAATTTTGCAGGAAAATGGGTGGAGCTAGGAAACATTATTTTGAGTGAGGTAACCCAGACACAGAAAGACAATTATCACATGTACTCACTCATAGGAAGTTTTTAAACATAATGCAAAGAAAACCAGCCTACAAACCACAATCCCAGAGAATTTAGACAACAATTAGGACACTAAGAGAGACTTACATAGATCTAATCTACATGGGAAGTAGAAAAAGACAAATATTTCCTGAATAAATTGGGAGCTTGGGGATGTTGGGGGAGGGCTGAAGGGGAGAGGGAAAGGCAGGGAGGGGAGCAGAGAAAAATGCAGAGCTCAATAAAAATCAATAATAATAATAAAAGATGTTCAGTGTCAGTTACATAGTGATGCCAAGGGCAGTTCGGGGCGGGGGAACATGAGACCCTGTCTCAGTGAAAAAACAGAACAAAACAAACCCAAATAAATGAAATAATTCGTTTAAGATTCTAGGATAGTATTGGGCCTTGGATAGATTCTACAGGACACCATTAGGATAACATTAACCCAGGTTAGCATTGGGCCAGGGTTGGCATTAGCCTAAGACAGAATTAGCCTACAATAATGTTAGGATTAGTACAGCATTAGCCTAGCACAGCACTAGCCCCCAGGCATTAGGGCTTCTAAACTCAAGGATTTCCTACTAACTGGCACGTGCTAGTCACTCGAGCGCCCACAAGGCACCTCCCCAGCTGATCTCACAAGACTTAGTGTACATGCCTACTGTAAAGAGCTACTGCTAAATCCATCTTCCGAGAAAAAGGCATCTTCTCCCGTCTCTGCCACTAAAGGCCTCTGTGACGGCAAGAGAGGCAGTTCCCTTCAACAGGCCTCAGATAGGTTCCCAGCGGCAGAGTGAGGGTGAACCAGAAGATTTTACAGGATATGCCCGTGTCTCATACACTGTTAACACGACTGTGTCAATCTCGAGTCTCCGCTCGATTTCTCCATGCTTCCATAGTCCAGAAACCCATCTACAGAATGGCCTTGCTCACAGCGGGCTGGGTCTTCCCACAGCAATTAACAATGAAGACAGCTTCCCCATAGGCCAACCTGTTCTAGACAAACCTCCATCAAGACTGTCTTCCTAGGCGATTCTAGATTGGGTCAAGCTGACCATCACAGCATCTCTAACAGACACAGTGTAGGAGCTGTGGGTAAACCATTTCCCAGCCTCCAGGGCACCACAGGTGCTCACAAACTATCCCTCAAGCAAACAGCTGTAACTCACTTATGACCACTCTAACTTCTACTTTTTCACATTGAAACAGCAAACAAATCAAATCCCCTAGATACTAAGTGATGGAGATGCTAAGACAGAAAGACAGACAGCTCAAAGCCTCTGGATACTAAGTGACAGAGATGCTGAGACAGACAGACAAACAGATCAAAGTCCCTGGATACTAAGTGACGGAGTACTGAGACAGACAGACAGTACTCATTTGTACATGCTTTTCCAGACACAGCCCCAACCTCATCCCACGTCCATCTTCTCCATGAGCTCTCCCACGGACCATACCTTCCTCTCATGGATCCAGAACAGGTGCTACCTCCAGGCTTCATGAGTCTGTACCAAACTGTGTAACTAAGCTGGGTATGGTGGTGCACACCTGTAATCCTGGCACTTGAAAAGTTGAAGCAGAAAAACCACCTCAATGTCAAGGAAATCAAGGCGTCCACGGTAAAACCCTGACTTAAAAACAAAACGTGACGTGTTCTTTTCAGTGCCATCATTTTGGGGCAATATAGGTTTAAGTCCAGAATTGTTTTTCTGAAAAGATTCCCTAGTAAGTTCACAAAGCTGAAGAAGCCAGACAAACTCAGCTCCTAAATTTACAACACAACCCTCTGTCATCTTCACCAAACACACATTTGATATTTAAGCTGGATGAATTATTATTATTGCTTTTTTTTTGAGACAGGGTTTCTCTGTTTAATAGCACCGGCTGTCCTGGAATTCACTTTGAAGACCAGGCTGGCCTTGACATCACTGAGATCTGCCTGCCTCTGCCTCTGGGATTAAAGGTGTGTGCCACTACCACCCAGCTTAATTTGAAAATGTTTAATCTTAGCTCTTCTACAGCGAAATAGACAGTGGCAACAGGAGAATCACCAGAAACTCTCAGGGCCTGCTGTAAACAGCCAAAAACCAACAAAAATACCCTGCCTTAAACAAGGTGAGAGGTGGGAACTAACACCCACGCTTGCCCACTGACCGACAGTCGAATCCCTGCAAATGAGATGGAGCAGAATGCTGGACGTGCTACGACACAATGATGTTACAAACCAGACGCACCGTGCACTGAGCACTGCTTCTAGAAGACAGACTTGCGCACGGGCGTAGAGGCTCTATTCGCTCCACCTCCAGGCCAGAGGTTTTAGTCTCCCACTCTGGCTCGGGGCATCTTCACAAAGCTCCCATCCCCACTGGAAGTAGGTCATGTGTAAGACAAAATGCACAGCATATGGTGACTTTCCTGCGTAAGCTCAAAGCGACTTTGTCTTCCCAAAGCCATCGTGGGAAGGGGCAGGGCAGGGAGGTCCACTCACCACCTCCACTTCATCGTCTGTCCTCTAGAGCTGTTGTTACTTCTGCCACTGGTGTAAGAAGGGGGCTGCGCACTACAGCTGTTCTCCCTTAAAACTGGAACTAAGGACTTGGAGCATGCCAGTGGGTACCTGTGTCCTGGTGTGAGTGTGTAAAGCCGGCAAGGATACTAACACATATCCTTAGCTGTCAGCTCCTGGGTGACGTGTGACTTCTACAGGGGCTATTTGGAGGCCATGCAGTGCTGGGACAGAGGCACACGGGCAAGGGGACTTACTGAGAGGTCAACAACGGTCTTGATGGCCTTGTCTTTTCTCTTTACGAAGTCATCATCCTGCAAGAGAGAACACGGAATTCAACCAGCTCTACTGAGGACTAAACACACTGGACACACAAATCTCCCTTATCAAACAACTGCATATCACTGCCAGGCATGAATTAGTACAGAATCACTTTTCATAGTGTGTGTCTATGTCTGTGTGTGTCCATGCATGAGCAGGTGCATAGGTGCATGCATGCTGGGGAGGGAGGGGAGAAGAAGCCAAAGATGCTTTTCCTCAGGTGCTGTCCACCCTTTGTTTGGAGAGAGTCTCTCACTGTCCTAAGCTGACCAAGTAACCTAAGCTGGGTAGCCTGGAAGCCCTAGGGACCCGCCTGCCTCGACGTCCCCAGGGCTGTTATTTACCTTTTAAAATGTTTATTCAGGAATTAAATTCAGTACCTCCTGCTTCCAAGGAGCTATCTCCCCAGCTCTCAATTTTCTTATACATGGGAATATATCTCCCCTGGGAAAAAGCTAGGGCCTCTGCAAATAACACCCACAGAGCCTTACAGTAAGTAAGGGAGAGAGGCCATGGAGCGCAGTGACTCAGACAAACACTGCATGCCCAGGCCTTAAAAGCACTGAAAGTTCCAGCAAGAACCTAAACTCTAAGCCTCAGTGCTTTCATCTGCAAAAGAACAGCATCAGCGCCTTCATGATGGAGCAGTGGTCGGGATGAAGAAGGGAGACAGCAACGTGCTGGAGCATTTGACGGTGCTTAGTGATCTTACTGCTGAAAACACCATAAACGGTGCCTACAGGAAATGTGCTACACAAGCAGTCTCCTAAAAAGCTTTTTACAAAAACAGAATTGTGGGCCAAGGAGGTAGTTCAGGCAGTAAAGGACCCATCCTACAGGCATAGAGCCCTGAATTGGCTATGCCCCAGCACCCACATAAAAAGCGAAGTGGCACTATTTATAAGCACGACACTGGGAGGATCAGCCAGTCTAGATGAGTCTATCACCTCTAGGCTCAGGGGAGACCTGCCTCAAAAAATAAGAGAGAAAAGAAAACAGAAAAAAGGAGAGGTAGGGAGTGACTGAGAGAGGTACCTGATGTCAATCTGCGATCTCTACACATGCACATGAACATGACCATGCGTATAATACATGCAAACTTTTGTAATTTAGCAAAAGTTCTGAGTCAAATACTAAACTTGAGAACAACAGAGCTGTTGAGATTTATCCTCAGTGCCACCCAGAGAGCAGTTCTAATGAAGCACAAGGCTGTTCCGGGGTGCCAAGTAGAGGGTGGGGTGCAGGAGAACCTACCCGCACTGCACCCCAGCACTCTCTCAGGGCACGCTCACACCAGCAAGGAGGGAAGAGCACACACAAGCTTGGTCAGGGATGCTTCTTCTGCAGTGGGCAGTTAATACCGAGAATTCTGACTGGCCAAACGGCTTAAAATATAGGCTTAATGCGTGTTCAGCCCTAAGGGAGACATGTATGTCAACTGCTGCACGGCGCAGGGGACAACACAGGAGAGAATGCAGAAAGAATGCAAGAGCTGGAGGATGTGGAGGAGAGCTGCAGAATACATCACGCAGCTGCTGCATCCACGAAGTCACTGCATCTGTGACCACCTGCACAAGAGCAGTCAATATCCTGGCAGGCAAGCAGCACTAACTAACCAGGTGGGTAACAGAAAGTAAGGGAGGAGGGCGTGGTAAGGGCTGGTGTTAGAGTCTATCCAGGGTGGGCTGGAAGGAGCTGGAGGTAGACAGGATCAAGATACCTTATACATGAATAAAATTAAAGATTTGAAGGGAAAACCCCAGCAAGATGGAGCGATGGCACAGTGGTTACGAGCTCTCACTGCTGTCGGGGACACGAATCAGCTTCCTAGTATGTGCGTCAGGGGGTTCACAACTTCCTAGAACTCTAGATCCAGGAACATGACTTCTTTAGCTTCCTCGGGCACTTGTACTCATGTAAGCACACACATACACACACACTACAAATAAGATAATCAAAAGAAAAAAGAAAGAAATTAGGACTGAAGACATGTAATAGATGAGAAGAAAGCGCAGGTACTGACCTCTGGGAGGCTGTAGGTCTTCTGGAACTGGGAGATGGAATAGGAGCGGATGTAGTCACCCATTTCTTCCTTTGTTTCGATAGCTCGCTTCACCAGCCACTGGGGAAGAAAGAAGTGTGAGATGACAGGAACGGGCTCCTACTGCAGTGAAACTCACACTGGCATGACTGACCTGACCCAGTGGGGAGAAATCACAAGCACACACTGCTCCACTGGAAGAACAAAGCGCTGGGCATCTGAGAAGCTAAGCTCTGGTGACCTTGTGTGATCAGCCGCAAGTAACTGTGCAGGGTTTGAAATCTACAGCAACATCACCAGACAGGCCTGGTGGGAAGGGCACATTTCTCGACATTCTTTTTTTCTTGAGACAGGGTCTCATGTAGCCCAGGCTGACATTAGACTCTCTATGTAGTTGAGGATGAACCCAAGTGCTGGGACGACAGGCATGCAGTACCACAATGCTTATGCCTTACTAGGATGGAACCCAGGGCTTATTTGTGCTAAGTAAGAACTCTACCAACCAAACTCCATCCCCACTTCCAGTTCCTTGATATTCTCCCCCCCCCCCTCTCTCTCTCTCGATTTATTTACTTGTATTTTACACGTATGGGTACCTTGCCCACATGCATGTATGTACACCATGTGCACGCACTGCCTAGATAAACCAGACTCCACTGCACCCACAGTTGCAGATGGCTGTTGGCTGCCATGCAGGTGCTGGGAATTGACTGGATCCTCTGGGAGAACAGCCAGTGCTCCTGCCTAGACATTTCCCCAACCCCTCAATAGTCTTTTGTTTTTAAAGGTTTACTTTATTCTATTTCCGAGTGTATGCGTGCACAGGGGGGGACACGCACATAAGTGAGGGAGCCTGTGGAAGCCCAAAGAGGGTGCAGGATCTCCGCTACCCGGAGACACCATGGCTGGGAACTGGTGACGTGTGCTGGAAACTGGCCTCTGCTCCTCTGGAAGAACAATGAATGCTCTTAAGAGCTGGGCCATCTGCCAGCCCCAGGAAAGATATTCTGGAGCAAAGCCCTACAACATGAATAAAGCAACTCGCAATGTTAGAGATCTTAGTGAACCCTGGAAGCTCAGGGCAGCTGAACTCATAGAGATTCTCCTGCCTCTGCTCCCAGAGTGCTGCGATTAATGTGCGGCCACAGCCCAGCTTCAGTGGCCAATCTTAATGCCACTATTTTTTTTCCGTTTGCTCGCCACAAGGTGAAAAGGAGCACAACTGAGAACTCTTGGTGCAACCCCTCTTCCTTCCGTTAGTTGAGAGAAATCCTTGGGTGGTAGGAGATTAAGTACTGGGGACAGAGCCTGAGGCACTGGGATCACTGAATGGAACATCTGAGTTTATAGCATCTTGCAGAGACACTACATTCCTTTGCTACAGCTACAAAGACCTGAAGCTGGGAGTCACACCTGGGAGGCTGCCACATCAGGTGACTGACTGAACAGATGGTGTTATTATTGTTATTGCTATTATTAACACAGCGTTTTTTTATTGATTAATTGAAAAATTCACATAATGCACCCCAATCACATTTACTTCCCAATCTTCCCAGGAATATACCCCACCCTTGTGACCTCCCCCAAAACAAAAGAAGAAAAAGTGCTAAGTCTAAATTGTGTTGCCCATATACTCACCGAGGTATGATCAAACTCCCAGGCACCAGTCCCTTAAAGAAAACTGAGTCCTTACCACCCCTGTCCCCAGAAGCCATCAACGGTGAAGAGCTACACTTCAGCATGCCTATCACAATTTCTAAGAGTTCTCTTCAGTGGCTTCAAGTCTAGACTGTTTCTTTTGGGCGGGGTTATAACAGAAGCCTTCTACGACTTTCATCTCAACTGTGAGTCTGCAGTCAGACACCCCTGGAAATAAAGCTTCCTTGCCCTTTGCAGTCAGTAGGAGCACAGACTATGGACTTCTACATGGATTCTGGCTGCAGCAAGGGCCACAGACATGAACATGACTTCAGGCAGAAAAAAAGTACGCCAGATGGACTATTATGGTTCCCAGTCCCATGAGGCTGGGGTCTGGAAGCCCCAGACTTCCTCTTCCTAGTTTCCAGCTCAAAAATTCCTGGAATTAAAAAATCAACACACACACACACGCACACACACACACACACACACACACACACACACACACACACACGCAAGCTGTTATGTAACATTTCCCTCCAGGACTGAAACTTTCCATCCTACAGGACCACTCCTTAAACAAGACTGCAAACATCTCAAAATAACGTCAGGAATTCCCCGAAATTCACCAGACTCACTTGGCCCCTCCTTGCCAGAGTAAACAACAAAGACTGAGAAACTCCCAGACAGAAGGAAGGCAAGCTGTAAAGAAGACTCTCAGACAACCAAAGCTGCAGACGACTCTGAGATCAGAGCAGCAGCCCAGAAGCAGCAGAAACCAGGGCAGCTCCCTTCTGGAAGAGGTTGAGACCTGGAAAGGACACTCTCGACCCTGCTGAGCTGCCTGCAGGCTGTGCAGGGGGCTCCAGGGTCCCAGCTTTGTGAGCTGTCAGCTATGCTCAGGTGGGCCTTGGCAATGCAGCAATAATTCAGTCATTTCTGCTCCTGTAACTAATTCCTCACCCATATTCCTGCAAGTCTTATAACACCCACTGATTCACCAGGCTGGACTGTGGTGATATCCACACTTTGATCTGGTGTAGGCTCCCTGCCTAAGGTGAGTAGACATAAGTGTATGTCCCCTAGGAACAGTTCTGTCACACAACATATGCACAAACACAAATATGAACAACACACACACAGACACAGACACACACACACACTGTGGACAATGCAAGCACTGAGCCTCTACTTGTTCTTGCTCTTCATTCATTCTTTCCATCATTCAAGAGCACACTGGAAGAGAGAACCACTTGTCAGAGTTGACAGTCCCTCCTCAAAGAGCACTCCTACATCCTCAAAGCCATTTGGGGGCAGTGGGGTTTACCAACTCACGGCATACTTGACCAGGTCATGTTGCCTAGACACCCATAAGCAGGGCACTCCTGTAGGAATAGGTAAGTTCTATAGTTTATTTTTTAACTACATGTATGCAGGCAGGGTGCACACACGTATGCCACAGCTCAGACGTGGAGGTGGGAGAACAACTTTGTGGGGTCACTTCTCCTCGTCCATCTTTATGTGAGCTCTGGGAATCACACTTAGGCCTCCAGGGTTTCACAGTGCTTTACCTACAGTCATTTCAATGGCTCAAATTCTGCATGTTCTGCAGCCAGCACATGTAAAGGGCATGCTTAGGAAGCAGGTGCCCAAAGTAGGTTAGCTTCATGAAAATAACACGCTACACTGCACATATACCATGGGACACGTTCCTGTGCTGTGCACACCCCAGGAAGAACGTTCTTCTGTTGTTAATTAGCACCTCTTCTGCTTATTGCACTAGAGCACCAGCCCCACCCCAGTGGACCCCACCTGAAATCATGAGCAGGGTAGGAAGGGAGAGAATCAGGCAGTATTGGAGCCTCCTCTGTTCCCACCAAGAACCACGGCCCTGGGTCACGTGGTGTCTGCCCTAATTTCCTTTCTGTTGTCATGCTAAAAAATCCCAACAAAAAGCAAAGCAGGGGAGGAAACGTTTATTTTATCCCACAGTTACAGGCAACACACAGCTGAGGGCAGAGAGAAAGGATGCATGCAGGCCTAGCCTCAGCTAACTTTCACTTTTACAGACCAAACCAGGAATGGTGCTCACTCCAGGCAGGGTCTTCCCACATCTGTTACAGAGATCACAGACACACCCACAGGCCAAGCTGACCTACAACCCAGTACAACCCCCTCCCAGTGTGGTTCTAGGCTGTGTCACACTGAAGATGAGAACACAAGAACTAACTATGTAGCCAGTTAATGAACCACATGCTGTTAATCCAAGTACTATGGAGGCAGAGGCAGGCGGATCTCTGTGAGTTTGAGGCCAGTCAGGTCTACAGAGTGAGTTTCAGGACAACCAGAAATACACAGAGAAACCCAGTCTCCAAAATAAAAAAAACAACCAAATAACAATGAAGAACCAAACTAACCATGCAGCGTTCATCTCAGTTCATCTCTACCTCCTTGTGGATGGTTCACTGGACGCTGGTTCTGACCTTTCGTGTCTGTTTCTATTTCATGTGAGGAGATGTTCTTTGGGTCAGAGAGTGTGATCCGGCAGAGAAGGTAAAGAAGGCTGCATCCCGGGAGCCCCTCAGAGGACCTGTTCAAGAGTCCCCATTGTCAAAGCTAATGAGGGAACCTCCTAACAGACAGCCACTTTCTACTGTGACTCCCCTTGCACCCGAAAAAAGCATCTACTTTCATAGACTCAGATCCAGAATGGGAGGAAAAGGCATGTCTTAGTCAGCTGCTCTAGTCTACTTGGCAAGCAGACACCAAATGATCAATGTCCAACACTGCCCTCTGACTTTCATACGCATGTACTCACATGTATGCACATACACATGGACACCTACACACACTTGTAGGCCCCCATACATGTGTGCACTAGCAAACACATGCAAGCTGACAACACACACACACACTTGAAAAACAGCATCTGATGGGAGCATTCAAAGATCGTAGCAGAGGCCAGTGTGAGACCATGGCACATGGAATAGCAGCTACCTTTCTAAGAAAGATGGCCAGGATACCTGTCAAGTGTGCTGCACCAAATCCATCCTGCACGCACTAAACCCAAGGTCCAGGCTGGGCTGTCTGACAGCCAGATGTGTTCCAGGAACTCTTAATTCAGAGACAAGAATCCACACAGAAGCCCTCACCTGCACAACAGGGAATATGTGAATAAAATCCATGCCCTGGATCTGGTGGGGCTCCAGCTGGTGGGGACACTTCATCCTTGGGAGAACTGAAACGATCTTTTCCGACAGAGCTCTGTCCAGAAAAAAAAAAAAAAAGAAGCAGAGTGAGGCCATGCTGAGAGGCTCTGAAGACATCTCTAACGTTCAAGGAGTCCTGCGGAGAAATCTCGGCACCCGGGAAGCACAATTCAGCTGTGTGCATGCACGGTCACAAAACTGGGTCTTCTCACCTTTTACTGCCTCCCCCCTCTTTCTTTCCTTCCTTCCTTCCTTCCTTCCTTCCTTCCTTCCTTCCTTCCTTCCTTCCTTCCTTCCTTCCTTCCTTCCTTCCTTCCTTCGGCAAGGTCTAATGCAGCCCAGGCTGGCCTCAGACTTGCTAAGTAGACAAGGATGATCCTCTGTCTCCACCTCGGTGCTGGTGCTGGTGTTACAGGCGTGTGCCGCCATGCCCTATGACACGTGGTGCTGGGGATCATCCGCCCAGACTCTACGCTCAGCCAATGGAGACAAGCAGCTCCACTGGTTCAGGCTCCCGGCTCAGGGTTGATCTTTATGATCAGCACAGCATCATGCTGTTCTTTAGTGCCATCTTCTTCAACGGGAGGGGTGCTCCCTCTAGTGGGCCACAGAGCTATAGCTCATATCTATACAACGAACCTTAAAATTCAGTGTCAAATCCAGAGGCTGAGACTTCAACAACACACAGCCAGACTTATGCCTTTGGAAAGGGTTCTCCCTGGCCACTCCTCATAGCCAGCTTAATCAGGCAATTCATAAAAGCCCAGAGGGAAGGATATAGCAAGTCATTGTGGGTTTTATGAGTCTCTTAAAACTGCCTCCCAGAAACTACAGCCAAGTTCAGACAGTCCCAGCGACAAGTGGAAGTGGCTGCCAGCACTAACCCTGATGGCAGGAGAGACAGGGAAGGAAGCACAAAGGGTGGGGGCGCAGGGCAGGGGAAGGAAGGAAGAAAGACTTCTTAGAGACTGTCACCAGCCACCCTCTGCTTTGACAGGGGAACTCGGGCTTCCCGAAAAACTCAGGAGAAGAAGTGTCCTGGTGAGCTTGTCAACCTGAAACAGCCTGGATCATCTGAGCGGAGAGCCTCAACTGAGGTACTGCCCAGATCAGACTAGTTTGTGTGTAAGCCTGGGGTTGTCTTGTTAGCTGCTATAGGAGTGCACAGTCCACAGTGGGCAGCACCATCCCTACGCAGGTTGCTCTGGGGTATACAAGAAAGTTAGCTAAGCATGAGCCTGGAAGTGAGTGAGCCGGCAAGATTCTGCCATGGATACTACTCCCGTTCCTGCTAGAGATGCTGCCCTGACTTCTTCAAAGATGGACTGTGACCTGTACTCCAAATAATCTCTTTCCTCTCCTAAGCTGCTTTTGATCATGGTGACTATCACAGCAACTGAGCAAAATTAATAAAACAAGGGACAAGTATAGGTCACCAGGCAAGTATGACCACTGCCATTACAGATTACAAATCTGACTTTAAGGGTATTTTCTTTTTAGACAGGATCTTGTCATAGCCCAGGATAGCCTCAAAATTGTAATCCTCCCGCCTCAGCTTCCTGAATGCCTGGATTACAGGTGAGCACCACACACCCAGCCATAGACATGCTGTTTCCTCCTCCACCATAGTCGACTTGTCCTGGATCTAAACCCCAGCCCTATCACCATCTCTGGGACTTCTGGCTAGTCACCAGCTTGGGTTGACAGACCCACAACAAAACAACTGGGTGAGGAACAACCCAGGGAGAAACAACTGGGACAGAAGATGACTCAGAGGGTAAAGACATTCGTGGCAAACCTGAAAACCTGAGATCAGTCTCCAGGACCCACATGGTGGAAGGAGAGGGCCAACTTTCACATGTGTCCAATTCCACATGCAAACCACAGAACACACACATGCACACAGAGTAAAACACTTCAAATGTGGGAGGGGAAATAATCCTCATCTCACCCATCCAAAGGCAGGACAAATGGCAAATCGCACGCACAGCGCTGGGAAGAGGTTCCCTTCACCTAGAACCCTGTCCCCTCAAGCCTCAGTCCCACAGCAGCCCATGCTCATGGCACTCAAACCTGCACACAGTTCCCACCTTGCTCCTCTCCACTCTCTCCCCAGCTGGAACAGCTCAGAGTGCTCCCACCATGCTCCTCCCCACACTCTCCCCCAGTTGGAACTTCTTAGAGTGCTCCCACTGTGCTCCTCTCCACACTCTCCCCTAGTTGGAACTTCTTAGAGTGCTCCCATCGTGCTCCTCCCAACACTCCCACACTCTCCCCAGCTGGAACTGCTCTCAGTGTTCCCACCGTGCTCCTCCCCACACTCTCCCCCAGTTGGAGCTGTTCCCAGTGCTTATGCAGCTTCCATATAATTTTACTCCTCCAAGATTGACTTTTTACTTTTTAATTATGTATGTGCATGCCCAGAAAAAGGCATCGGATTCTCTGAAGCTAGAATTAGGCTGTGCTGGCTAGTTTTATGTCACCTTGACACAAGCTAGTGTCATTTGGGAAGAGGGACCACCAGCTGAGAAAACACAGCCACAAGAATGGCCTGTAGGTAAGTCGGTGGTGCATTTTCTTTAATTAGATATTGATGTGGGGGGGGGGGGCAGCCCACTGTGGATGGTGCCACCCAGGCTGGTAGTTCTGGGCTGTGTAAGAAAGCAGGCTGAGCAAGCTAGTAAGTAGCACCTCTCTAGTTCCTGCCTCCAGGTCCTTGCCTTGGCTTCCTTCTAAGACAGACTGTGACGTGAAACTGTGAGTGAAATTATCTCTTTCCTCCCAAGCTGCTTTAATCACTAAGGTGCAACACAGAGAGCTGTGAGCTGCCCAGCCTTGGTGCTGAGCACAGAACTCTGACCTCTGCAAGAGCATTCTCAACCATGAAGCCATTTCTTCAGCCCCACAGTTTATCCTTATGTAGTCTGAGCCATACTGAGAATAAGCTTTGCTAAGGCAGGGCACGTCTCCTGAGTGTTCCCAAAGAGCCAACAATGTCTGACCTGCAGTATTCATATGGTCTTGACGAATGTTTATTGAAAGGATTAACAGAGACTCTTTCAGCTTTCTCCTTTACACTGGCAAGATGGCTCAGTGGGTTAAGGAACTTGCCACTAGTCCTGACAACCTGAGTTCAGTCCCTGGGACCTAAATGATGGAAGGAGAAATTGATTCCCTCCAGCTGTCTTCTGATCTACACACACACACACACACACACACACACACACACACACACACACACTTTTAAGTGCCATTAAGTGAAGAAAATTGTATTTCCTCTTTTTTCTGAGCTCATTCCTGTATTTAGTAATTACCATAAAATGATTATACACTTAAGAACCTACCTGCAGATAAATCATAGAAAATTAACCGTTAGCATAAACATTCTGCCCGCCCTTATCATTTCGAAGGTAATGTTAGGATGGTAGTTGGAGATGGAAGGCCAAACAGAGATGCTAAAATGTCTACTCTAAATACTGAGAAATCAGGAGAAACCACACGACGCTAGTGGGTTAAGAAGAAGCGTGGGCTGGGGAGATGGCTCAGTGAGTAAAGGGAATGTCTTGCAAACCCAAAGACCTGAGCTGTAATCCTAAAACCCATGGGGGAGCCAGGCATGGGCATACACCACTGGAATCCCAGCCCTGGAGAGGTGGAGACATACTGGCCTGGCAACCTAGCCTACTTGGCAAGTTTCAAAAGGTAGACAGTGCTTGAGGAACAAGAGCTCATCCCCAGGCTTGCGCGCACACACACACGCACACATACACGCACACACACACGTTAAACACAGCTTCACAGCATGAGAAATGAAGAAGGACGAGGATATAAACATATAAGCACCGTCTTTACCATAAAGCCCCCCCCTCAGACCCTTCTTTGGCAAACCCTGGGAACTTACATTTTTTGCCCGATGGTAGAGTTCTCCTGAAAGAGCAGATCCACGTCCACGTCGAAGTTGCAGGTGCTGATGCACCACGTCATCCCTCCCACTACCTGCAAGAAGAGAGAGTGCTGCTTCTCACGGACCCCACACACTTCACACAGGCTCAGTGAGTACACAGAGCTACAAATGTCTGGTGTAGATGCACGTGTGTTCATGTGTGTGCACACGCACATGGAGGCCAGATACCAAACTCTGGTATTGATCCTCAGATGCGGTAGACCTTGTTTATTGAGACAGAGTCTCTCATGGGCCTGGACCTTGCCCATTTGATTATGCAGGCTGGCCCCTGAACCCCGCAGATTTTCCTGTCTCCATGTCCCCAGTGCTGGGATGACAAGTGCCCACCACAGCACCCAGATTTTTACACGGATTCTGGGGCTTGAACTTGGGTCGTCACGCATATATAACACTTTTCTGACATCTGTCTCAGCAGTCCTCCCAAGTGATATATCTTTAGAGGGAGTGTGTCTTCCTTACCCACCATTCACCAGCAGCACTGCTCTGAGTCCCCCTGCAGTGGTGGCAATGACCATGCCTACACTGTGACACTGTGTACTGCAGCAGCTCCTGGGCCTGTGTGGTTACTGAGCACCAAAGTGCTGCCGTGTCACTGAGAGCTGACTGTGACCATGAAAAGGTCTCGTTGCTCATCGATCCTCTTCCAAGGGAAGGGTCAGACACTATGTGTTCAGAGATTTCTTTTGTATATGTGTTTGTGAAAGGTGTGTGTGCGTGTGTGTGTTCACCTTTTGTGGGCCAGAGAGACATCAGTGTCCTCTTTTGTTCTATGCCTGAAGTTTTTGAGACAGGGTTTCTTGCTGAACTGGGAGCTCACCACAGCCGGGGCATCTCCCCAGCGCTGGGAGCACAACTGCCCACCACCATGGCTAGCTTTTCACATGTGTTCTGGAGACTGAACTCAGACCCTCATGCCTGCACACCTATGAGAGATTTCGTAACCCAGCTTCCGAGTGCCAGACTGAGAGACATTATGAGTTTGACCGACAGGCCACGTGGGCAGCAAAGCTGACATTCTCTGGCTCCTTATTTAAAAGCTGAGATGTACAATTAAAGGCACATTTCCAGGTCCCGAGCCCAGACCTGCCTAAGCAGAAGTTTGATGGAGAAGACCTAGACATGCTTCTTACCAGCATCCCTCGCAGGTTCTGGTGCAAACGGGAGGAGGGCAACACTCCAGAGCATGGAGCTCAAGCTCCAAAGGTTTCCCTGGCATTCCTTGCCATTGGTCCCAGACGCTTGAGAAGCATAGTCTATTCAGTATCATATAACTTAGTCCCTGCCTGATGGTTCACTTGTCACTCTTCTCTGTAACAGGGGACAACTCTGGGCAAAGGGCTACTGTTTATCTCTGTGTCCTCAATACCCCTTCCTCTGTCCTATGCACGGTAACTGTTCACAGCTCTCTTAATTTAAAAGATGCCATCCCGGGGCTGGAGAGATGGCTCAGTGTTAAGAGTGCCTGCTGCTCCTGCAGAGAACTTGAGTTTGGTTCCCAACACCCACACTGTAACTCCAGCCCCAAGATATCCAGTGCCCTCCGCCAGCCTCATGGGCACCTGTACACACGCACACACTTACACATTTAATTTAAAATCTTAAGATCCCATCCCATGGTGAAGCTCCCACCTCTAAACACAGCAGCTGCCATATCCGCCACTGTCTCTAAGTATGTGGTTCAGTATACCTATGAACTCAGGCTATTTTCATATATGCTTTATTATTTCTATCCGAACTGTATGCACCTTAAAAGAGAAACAGTTTCGTGTGTGTGAGTACTGTTCACGTGTATGCATGTGTACATACACATACATGCATACATGTAGAGGTCACAGGCCACTAGTTGACACAGGGTCTCTCACTGTCCTAGAACTTATTAGTTTGGCTAGGTTGGCCAGTCAGGGAGCGCCAGGGGTTTGCCTGTCTCCACTTTCCCAATACTGGAATTGTAAGCATGCCACCATGCCTGAGTTCTAGGGATCCAAGTCAGGTTCCCATGCTTTCCTGGTAAGCATTTTACTGACTGACTGAGCCATCTCCCCAGCCTGAGAAAATAGTTCTTTTGCTTATTCACATTTCCTAAAAACACAGTGTACAGAAAAAGAATCCAATTCTATCTATTGACTTATAGTACTCTTTGAATAGAAAGTCTGAGTACATCCATGACGAATCTGGCTTGGAAGGAATGGTACAGAGAAAATAAAACACCATCACTTCATCCTCCACTACCCTTACACTAACCATGCTATAGAAGAATAGCAAATAGCGAGTGGTTAGCAAGACTTTCTCTTACCTTGTCAAAAGGAGACAAGCCTTTAATTCTTGCTCTGAAATACCCAGCTGCAACCAAGAGCTCCAGAATTTCAGTCAACTTGACATTTTGTTCTTCATCTTCTCTCGTTTCCACCTGGAGAAAACGGACATGTATAACCGATAAAGGCCATCTTGACAGAATGGAAACGAAATACATCCTTCTGGTGCCATGGTCACATCGCCAAGAGTCTGCTGACTTCAGCTGAATCACTGCGCTATTTTCCCAAAACTCCTAAGATGGCTCAGTGGACAGAGCACTTATCGCATCGGCATGAGGACCAGAGTTCAGATCCTCAGAAGCCATGTAAATGCTGGGCAGGCATGATGACCACCTGTGGTCCCACACCTGGAAGGCAAAGACCACAAACTAGCTCTCAGTAGCTAGACTAGCCCAACTGGTAAGCTTTGGGTTTAATTGAGAGGTCTTGCCTCAGTGAACCAGGCGGAGACGGACTGAGGAAGAAACCTGATGTCAACCTCAGGCCTCCACATGCACTTGCGTATCCAAACATACACATGAACTCACACACATGGGAACATCCATCCATACATGCATAAACATGTGTAGACACCACACACACATAAATAAAATAGGAATCCTTCAAGCCATCGTGTGCCTTGAAGATAATGCCAAGAGGAGGACACTGCATCCCGGAAGGACCATCTCCCACCCCAACTCACGTTCACAGCATTCCCGTAGGCTACATATGCAAGTGTATGGCTGAGGCCTCTCGTCCACTCACCCTAGAACGCAGAACTATACTTTTACAAGAGAACCAGGAAGATAAGTTTTGGCACAAGACATTGAGTGAGGATGTTTGATTCCAAATTTACTACCCATTTGCACTGCAACAAAATGGGAAGGGGCCATGGGCTGATACACGGAAAACAAAAACCATCTTTTCTCAAAGCCATAAAAATAAACCCACACTGGTTAAAATGTCCAGTTACTAAACCCAGAACACTAAGGGTCAGAGAGACATAGTTCAGTGGTTGAGTGAAGAGATCGTTCTTCTAGAGGACCCAAGTTCAGTTCTCCTAGCCCACACCAGGCAGCTCATAACCACTTGAATTTATCTCCAGGTTATCTGATACCTTCCTCTGGACTTCACATGGACCCAAAGTCACCCACACATAAAGACACACAGACATATACATAAATAAAAATAAACTGATGAAGAAGAATCACCATGAGCCCTTAAGCCAGGCCAAATAAACTCGCGACTGTAGCTCCCAGAAGCTAGAAGGGTCTAGCTATCTTTCTTTAATATAGACACAAAGGGGCTTAAAAACTGAATGGCATGAACTAACTGGATTAGTGAGAGCCAGGTGACAAGAATGCTGTTTTGTCTTTCAAGACAGGGTCTCAAGTACCAGAGGTTGGCTTGAACTTGCCGTACAGTTAAGGACAATGACCTTGAATTTCTGATTCTCCTGCCTCCTCAGTTCTGAGATCACAAGCATGCACCACCACCCACTTTTTGCTGTGCTGGGGACAGAACCCAGGGCTCAAGCATGCTAAGCAAGCACACACAGTGAGAAAGAGAGAGAGAGAGAGAGAGAGAGAGAGAGAGAGATTAAGTAGCAAAGAAAAGTTGAAGCATTACAGTGCAGACCCCACTTCGAACAACCCCAGATAAAATCAGAACAACACATACATGGAATTTTATCCGGTGCAGGGGCTGTGAGAACTGATGACCACGCCAGCCCTTCTGCTACTATATACTCACCCGAGCACAGAACACTGCGACTGTGTAAAGAGTAGGATGAAGAAGTAACAGACGGATTTGTGAGGGGCACAGGGAGGCACGATCGGTACAGGAGAATACCAAAGGGTACTAGGCACAGTGTCAAAGAACCAGGCGCATCTCTGCCAAAGCCAACCTTAGAATGGGGTCCAGGCGCAGCAGGGGTGTTCCCTATTTCTCTCTGGAAACTGGGACTCTTCACTGAGTAAAGCAACTGGAAGAATAACTGGAAACCCGGTAGCCAAGCTCTAACGGTGGCCCAAAGAGGATAGCTGAGCTTTAATTCCGTGCAAGCATAGAAATCCTGTCCCTAGGATGGAACGAGTACTGACCAAGTACTGGAGTACAACCACACCGCACGTGAAAAGGTGGTCCCTCTTTAGTACAAGCAGCAATCCTCCTGTCCAGGCACAGGGCACCACAGGAGAGGGTGTCCTCAACTCTGCCACCACCCCGATGTGCGCAAGGCTCCCAAACTTCCCCCATCCTTCCGGGCCCGGACAGCGGGGGCTCGACAAGCTGAGAGGGGGCATTCCTTCCCGACCAAAGGGACTGAGAGGCTGGTCACCTAGACCCCCGCAGAGGGAGACTTGCGGTCCCAAGGTCACCGCCCTTGGACACCAGGGACCAGGACAGTCCCTCTGAACGTAAGTCTCGTGACTGCTGAGACTCCAGAGCGCAGCAGTCTTGGCCTCGGGAAGCCAGTCTCGCAATGTGAGGGGCTTCTAGGCAGCCCGAGACAGGACTCCCGGGGACCTCGTAATGAGTGAGGTTGCATCTGGGCAGGGATCTGGATGTTTCCCGTCCCCAGAGGACCCAGGAATCTTTAAGTTTGCACCCAGCAACACGCTGCACCCTTGCACGCCGGGGGACCAGTCAGTTGTCCCTCCAGGGTTTCTAGGGCCCGCCTTGGGGCAGACACCTCTGAACAACGGCATAGTGTCCCCGCCGCCTCCCAAGCCGGTCCCTGCCCGCCGCCCCGGGCTCGGCCCTCTCTCCCCAGCAACCCCAGGGTGTCAGGGACAGAGGTCCTCACCTCGGGGAGCCCCTGGCCCTCCGGCCCTTTGGGTAGCCCCATGATCCGGATGCGCTGATGTGGATTGGGAGGGAGCGGGTCCTACAACCGAACTGTGATCCGGGTGGGGTGCAAAGCGGAAACTTCCTTCACGGGAGCTGACACTACGACAGCCGGTCGGAGAACCGTGGCCCCGCTGAGCATGCGCACTAGGACGGAAGCGCTGTACCACTGCGCCTGCGCAAGGGCAGAAGGAGCGGCTGAGAGGGGCGGGACCCTAAGTAACCGATCCTCCCCTTCGGGGCGGTACTGAGCTGAAGATTACGCCCGGACTACTTTTTCTTTCTTTCTTTCTATTTATTTTTCTTTTTAATTTTTTTCCCTTAAAAATATTTTCTTATTCTCAATAAAAAAATGGAAAAAAATATTTTCTTTCTATTTTTTTTAGTTTTTTTCTTTCCTTCTTTCATTTTCTTGACACAGTGCCTTAGTCAGCCTGGATTAGCATTTGCTGCATAGCTAAGGAGGACCTTGGATTTATGATCATCCTGCTTCCACACCCCACATA
Source organism: Alexandromys fortis (assembly GCF_014885135.2). Lineage (NCBI taxonomy): Eukaryota > Metazoa > Chordata > Mammalia > Rodentia > Cricetidae > Alexandromys > Alexandromys fortis. The sequence goes on from NW_026068185.1 coordinate 579,303, forward strand.
ATGAGATTATAGGTATATGTCACCATGCCCAACTCTATTTTTTTTTAATCAGTTTACAAAGCAGCAGATTTTCTTATGGCATTTTCATAGTCCTTAGTTTTACTTGAACGCCCGTATTGTTTTCTCATTGCCCCATCCTTCCCTTCTTCCACCTCCATTGTCCCTCCTTTCAGCTGTCATACCACCTGCGTTCTGTGACCGTTCCCATCGGCTCCCTCAAAGCCTCTTTCGTCCTCTCGAGGATTCTTCTAGTTTCTTGGCCTCCAAGGGACTTCTTAAAAGGTATTCCCCCCTATGTCTTGAGGATTTCTCCCATCCCTGCTCCTCCCCTATTCTCCCCTCTCTTCCCTCTCCCCTTCCTTCACTTCCCTTTCTCTTCAAACCTAGCTTTGGAAGCTCTGAGCTCCAGAGTCAATCCCCGCCCAGATGCACTTGGGTGTTCTTTATGTAGCTAAGGCCCAGTTCCAGACATCTTTAAAAAGCTCTTGTGCAAGTTATCAATACATGGGCGCAGGGACAGAAACCCCTAAAAGAGATTATTTAGGTCTGTTGCCTCTGCATTTTATTTCCAGGAAACGTCGGGTGAGTTAATAATCCCCACGCCATCCCATCCTGGTGTCTGAGTCTTCCTGGGAGAAGTGCTTTGCAGAAGGCAGAGTCCTGCACTCATGTAAGATGGGCAGCGACATCACTTTTATAATGCCCTTTGTCTGTCCCAGAGGGTGGCAGCTACATGAAAAGTTGTCTCTTTTCCCGCCAGCTCCGTAACGGCTTCTCGGCTTATTTTCTTTTTTATTAAGAGATAGAGGCAGAAGTGCCATGAACTCCTTTGCTGTAGGAGATCAGTGCTGGCAGGGCTGGGAGGAGGAGAGGACTGTAAAAACGTGTGCTTGCAATTAAAGCCATTTTGTGTTCACTTCTTTTCCTCTTTATACCTCTGATACTTCAACTTTTAAGGGTTATTTCTTTTATTTTAGGTGTATGGCTGTCTTGCCTGCTTGTATGCCAGTACTCCTTGTGCATGACTAACACGCGCAGAAGTCCAGGGGTGTGAGATCCCCTGGAACGTGGGTTTACAGATAGTTGTGAGCTACCCTGCGGCCGCTGGGAATCAAACCTAGGTCCTCTGCAAGAGCGGTAAGAGCTCTTAACCTCTGAGCCATCTCTCCAGTTTCTGTGAAGGCTATGCTTGGTGGTCAGCTTGACCACATCTGGAATGAACTACAGTCCAGAATGGAGAGCACACCTGTGCGAGACCTTTTGCTTGGTGTGAAGTGTGTGAGTCCACTTCTAGTGCAGACCTTTGAGGCAGGGTGCCTTTGATCTGGATCAGGAGGTGGGAAGGTGTGCCTTTCATGTGGACCAAACCTTCAGCTGGAAGGACGAAGAAGGAAGCTCTTGCTCTTTGCCTGGTCGACCTTGCCTTGCTAGCACCCATTCCTACACTGACATTAGAGCCTACTTCGGGATTCCAGCACATTCTAAAGACTGAGCAACTACTGGATTCTTGAACTTTAGGTCCATAGCCAGCCATTGTTGGAGTAGCTGGACTGCAGCCCATAAGTCGTAAGAAATTCATTCTATAGGTTGCTACCCCAGAGAATCTGACTAATACAGCTCCTATCCCTGAAGTCATAAGAATTGATACTAAGTAAATGTTTGTCCTCAGAGAACTTTGCACTTTGTGCTTTTGGGGTGTATCCAAACAGAACAGTGGCTTCTCTGGGCCCAGGGCACACAAGTGGTAGGAAGAGCCCTAAGAACGTCATGCACGGCCTGGAGACAGAGCCCAGTCTGTAAAGGGATTGTTTTGTGAACATAATGGTCTGAGAATGAGCCCTAGAATCTCGGAGGAAATGCCAGAAGTGGTGGCATGCTTGTATCCCCTGCTGAGGAGGCAAAGACAGGCGGATGCCTGGACCTTTCTGACTAACCATCTTGGCTTTTACAGTGAACTCCAGAAAAATGTGAAACCAAAATTATGAGGATGCTTCTTCATATGCTTCCAATAACAGGAGAAATCTGAACAGGCAAAGTAAAGTGTTAAGAAGAGAACACCCTGGACTGCAGATCTTGCTCTCACACGTGAAAACTCGTTTGTAAAGTGTCCATTCATAATTCTAAAAAGAACTTAACTTTTTAACCTTAAAACTTCCCTTCACTGATATGGCATGCATTGAGAGAGAACTGTAGCCACACAGGGTCAAATATGGACTGCTGACTCTGGACAGGAGAACTTAGACACCTGGTTGTAAAGCAGCCCAGGTCATAGACCTCAAGAACAGGATTCAGGGATGCTATGACACAGTGCCCTGTTGTAAATGCCTTCACAATGATTTAAATAAAAGATAAAATGTGTATGTGTCTATGTGAGGGTGTGCGCACGTGAGTGCAGGAGCTCTTGGAAACCAGCAGAGGGCACCAAAACCCTTGGAGCTAGAGTTAATGGTTGTGCTGTACTAATTCGTGACAGCCATTCTCCAACACCCCCCTTGCAGTGTTAAAAATAAACATGAGCAGCTAACTTTATTATTTAACTATCACTGTAGAATGATTGCAACACAGCTGGGTCAGCAGTGTTCATTCTCTCTGTCTGTCTCTACCCATCTCTCCCATCCAGCAAAGCATGATAGCAGTCAAGAAGCTCTGAGCAGCACATACTTAAGAGGAGGAAAGATTTATGAAGACTGTCAGTTAAATACAACATTCTCCACCTCCTGTGACACCAGCTACCCCCAACATTTCCTAGTAGGCTATTTGAAGATTATGATCACCCCTTTCCTAGACAAAGATGTTGAAGGAGCGGCGGGCTGAAGATTTCTCACAATCCTGAAGATATATCTATCTATATGTATGTCTATCTTTATATCTCTATCTATATATCCAGGATTCTCCTTGTTGGTTATAGCAAGAGTCCAGGAGGATTGAGTGAAGTCTGAAAAAAAAAAATAATGATGAAGATGGTATAGAAATCTTTGCCCAGCCAGGCGGTGGTGGTGCACGCCTTTAATCCCAGCACTTAGGAGGCAGAGGCAGGCAGATCTCTGTGAGTTCGAGACCAGCCTGGTCTACAAGAGCTAGTTCCAGGACAGGCTCCAAAACCACAGAGAAACCCTGTCTCGAAAAAACAAAAAAAAAAAAAAATCTTTGCCCAGAATAACACACACACACACACACACACACACACACACACGATACAAGGCGGGGAGAATATATGTTCAGTAGCACGTGCATATGTGTTGAGATCAGAGATTGTTAACCTTTGGTGTCTTTCCCTGGGCACTTTTCCCCTTGCTCTTTTGAGACAGGCTCTTTCTTTGGCCCAGAGCTCATGTGGCTGGGCTGGCTGACCAGAGTCTGCAGGAACTATTGTCTCCACTTCCCCAGTGCTGGGGTTATATGCATGTGTCACCATGCCCAACTTTTTAAAATTTATTTTATTGTCATTTATGTGTGTTGGTTAGCTTTTTCTTTCCTTCCTTCCTCCCCTTTTTTCTTTCTTTCTTTCTTTCTTTCTTTCTTTCTTTCTTTCTTTCATTTTTTAGTCATATTGACACAAGTTAAAGTATCTTGGAAGACAGAACCTCAGTTGAAATAAAGGACTTCCCCTGGATTGGTCTGTAGGCAAGTCTATGGAGGCATTTGTTAATTGATAATTGACGTGGAAGGGCCCAGCCTACTGTGGGTAGTGCCACCCCTAGGCCTGTGGTTCTGGGAAAGAATAAGAAATCCACCTCTGTAGTGCACTGCACCACGGTCTGTGCTCTATGCGCTACAATACAGTTTGCGAACTTCGGGCAAGGGGCTGGAGGTTGAAATACACAAACACACACAGAGACAGACAGACACACGGAAGTCTAATCACTGGTAAAAAAGTCCTTTTTAATAGCACCATGGAGGCTTAAATACCCAGCAGTCAAGTGGGCCAACAGGTGAAAACCCCATCCTCTGATCCTCAAGGCATAGACAGCTTTTAGTAATGCCAATCAGAAGGCTCTAGCAGGGAAGGGCAGCTGAAGGCCAGGACTCCAATTGGTCCCAACACCCCTCCTCTATGACCTTGCTTCAGTTCCTCATGTTTTCTGCCTTGAGTTCCTGTCATGAGTTCGCTACTCATGCAAATATATCCTTTCCTCCCAAGTTGATTTTGGTCATGGTGTTTATCACAGTAAATAGAAAGTAAACTGTGACAGTGTGCATGTGTGTGTGTGCGTGCTTGCATGTGTGTGTCTACCATGTGTGTGGGGGTGTACAGGAAGGCAGAAGAGGAGTTACAGGCAATTATGAGCCTCTTCACATGGGTTCTGGAAGAACACCAAGTACACCTAACCACTAAACCATCTCTCCAGGCTGCTTCTTCTCCTTCTTTTCTAAAGTGTTGGTTCTGGGGCTAAAACTCAGTTCTCGGGCATGCAAGGCAAGCACTTTACCCACTGGGCTGTCAATCTGTCTCTTCTTCCTGAAATTTCGTAACCGTATGTTATCCTTACGTGGTAAAGTTTGGACAGTTGTGCAATGTGCGCTCTATATTTGGCATGACTTGATTTGCTACTAGGGATTGCCTCTGGGGCACCACACAAGCCAGGCTGGCACTCTACCGCCGCACTACCTCCCCCACCCTCTTTTCACTCCTTTGAGACAGTATCTCACTGCGTTGCCCAGGATAGTTATCAGCTCACTCTGGAGCTCAAGATAGCCCTGAACTTGCAACTCTCCTGCACCAGACTCCTGAGGAGCTAGCCTGTATGCCGGGCCACTGAGGTTGACAGCATGTGACATTTCTACAACACAAAGGTAGAGACATTATAGTACATGGCAGGATGGTTTAAACAAGTGGTTCTCAACCTTTCTAATGCTGCAGCCCTTTAATTGTTGAAATATGAGCGGCGGGGCTGCGTCCCCAACACCCCGGCCGCTTGGCTAGCTTATGCCCGAAATAACAACACACAAACTGTATTCATTTAAAGAACTGCTTGACCCATGAACTCTAGCCCTTACAGGCTAATTCTCGCACCTGGTCTAGCCCATTTCTAATGATGTTTGTAAGCACCCCAAGGTGCGCTTACCGGAAAGATTCTAGCCTAAGTCCATCGTGGGTTGCAGCTGCCTGGGAGAGCTGAGCATGGCGTCTCTGCTCCAGCAGAGCTGTCGAGTCTCTCTGGAAGCAGAGCAGAGTCTGACCTCACCTCCTCTTCCACCCAGAATTCTATTCTGTTTACTCCTCCCATCTATGTTCCAGCCATGAGGCCAAGCAGCTGGTTTATTATAACTTAACCAATGAAATCAACAGATTGATATATGACACTCCCACATCATTTAATATTGTTCTTTATGGTGCAGGGACCCCCAACCATAAAATTATTTCCCTGCTATGTCTAGTTGTGATTCTGCTACAGACATTTACATTGTTAATCATAATGTAAATACATGGTATGCAAGATTTCTGAGATGCAACCCCAAAGGGTTATAATCCACAGGTTGAGAACCTCTGATTTAAACCCTATGTCCTCTGAACTAAACATAAAATAACCCAACACACACACGCACACACACATACACACACACACGTGCACGCGCGCTTGAGTTCCTCTAGCAATTATCTAAAACAAAGGATAATTTTATTAACAGATTTAACTAATTTTCACAACCATAATCTATTAACATGATTTAAAATGATTTGACAAGGACCCAGCGCCACAGCAATGAATAAAACGTATCAAAGAGTATCTGCTATATCCCCTAATGAAAACATTTCAGCATTCTCTGTCTCCTAAAAAAAGGATGCTTAACATTTTATTGGCATTTTCTATGATGGCAGAGCAAGTGAATGTGTGTATGTGCGTGAGCACACACATGCATGTGTGTTTGCAAGAAAGTTTGTGTAAGTTCAGGTGCAAGTATGTGCACAGTTGCATATGTGTGCTGGTGTATGTGTATGTATAAGTGTGTATGTGTGTTTGGAGGCTAGGAGTCAACCTCGGGTCTTACTCCCCAGGAAGAACCCCATGATTCTTTAGACAGGGTCTCTCAGGGCCTGGAGCTGGTCGCTTAGGTTAGGCATGGCTGGTCACTGAGCCCCAAGGATGGATAGCTGTCCCCAGCTCCCAACAGCTGGGTTTCTAAACGCATGCTAGTGAACCTACTTCCCATGTGGGTGATAGGGATTGAACTAGGTCCTCATGCTTGAGCCGCAAGCACCTTGCCAACTGCCAGTTATTTTCCCCGCCTGCAAATGGATTTTTAAGTCTTCACAGGTGATTCCAGGGAACATCCAATTTGACAAGAATTTGTGCCAGAAGTTCTTCTTGGTGCTGGAGTTACTGTAGCCAACAAACTAGACAAGATAATTACCAAAGGAAATTAAGCATGTAAATTAATAAGATAATGTCTGGTAGAAATAAATGCTATTAAGAGAAAAAAACTATTTAATGGGCTAGGGAACAGTTGAAGACAAAGTCTTTTTACAGGAAAATGCCAGGATGAAGTTCTCTCATGCTATTTGAGGGAAGGATTGAAGCTTAGGAAGGTCATAAGAAACCCCAAAGAAAGCATCTCAGAGAAGGGGCACTGAGGTGCACAGCACACCACTCCCTTTGCCCAGCAGACCCCCCTCTCAGAACACTTTCTTCACCTGTTGTTATATAAAGCTGACCAGCAAGGGCCTCATCAGAAGGGCCTGGAGTGTAATGATCTTGGTGTGGCCCCAAGGTAAAGTGATCCACAGCAGACTGGGGACTTGAGTTGTGGGGTCTAAGGGTAGGGTTTCAATAGTAGCTTGCTAAATAGACAAGAACTTCAAACATATCCTTGGGTATGATGCTTTCATTGTGTGTGTGTGTGTGTGTGTGTTATATGTCCGTTTTTATGTGGGGTGTATACACTTGTGTGGAGTCAGAAGAGGTCAAACCCAGTTGTCTTCCTTGGTCGCTCTCTTTCTTCTGTTTTTGGGAAACGGTTTCTCACTGATGGTGGAGCTCATGGATGTAACTGGAGGTTCTTCTCCCACCCTCCACTTCCCAAATAACCACTCTGAACCTAATATTAACTACATACCACTTTCCTACGGTCTGGACTCGGGTCAGATCACTCACCCCATAGGTGCTTTACTGGCAGAAACAGCTCCCCAGTCCCTGATGCATTTTTAGGGCTTCTGTACATAACAATGATGAACTAAGGAAAAAAAACAGAGTTCATGTAAAAACCTTTAATAAAGGTCTGGTTAAATGTGGCTTTTGCATTTGTGGAGCATTCTGTTGTCAGTGAAAGTGTGTACTTAGGAATGAAAGAAGAGGTTGAGACAGGAGGCTCTATAAATATTAACAATGTGTGCCTTTCAAAAAGAGGAACACATTTAAACACTTAAAAGACAAACCGGCCAGGGGATGTTCATTGCTTGTGACAAGAAGACTTACAAACAAGGAAGGAAAATTGAATAGAAACATGAGTATGAGACTTGAATAGAGAATTCCTCAAGGAAATTGTCACCAAACAGATAAGGAAATTTCAGCTTCATTTAGAAAGTCAAAATGAAGCATGCTTCCTGCATTAAAGGAACACTGTTTAACGCTGCTGAAGTAGGCTGGTACTGCTCACTGAATTTCCCTCACAAGTTCAAGAAGGTGAATTGGCAAAGTTCATGGCTCACCAAGCATTCTGTCAGTGACTCAGCATGTGTGACAACACACCCACACACTCAATAAATAAAAGTTTACAAAAAAGACTGGAGGGCTAATGACAGCTAACCCTCACTGGGGGAAGAACTGTCTGAGAGACAGCAAATGGACAAACTGGGAAGAGCTTATGAATAGGAAGGAGGCAAAGAGAAGCCATAAGGATATAGAGTACCAAAGGAAGGGAACTTGGATTCTGCTGAAGGACCCAGAGGGTCATCAAAGTACCATTTTGACTCAGTGGCTAAAGGAAGGCTTTTGCCACTAAGCTTGACAAGACCAAGTCAACATCCAGAGCCTACATGGTGGTTGGAGAGAATTATATCCTGCAAATTGTCCTCTGGTCTCTGTGGGCATGCCCAGGCACACACACACAAAATAAACCAGTAAAATGTAAAAGCTAAAAGACGCAAAGATTAAGTCTTTATCTTATTTGGGGTTTCTATTATTGCACAGAGATACTGTGACAGGCAGGCATGGTGCTGGAGAAGGAGCTGAGTGTTCTTCATCTGGATCCTCAGGCAGCAGGAAGAGAGAGACACAGAGCCTGGCTTAGTCATTTGAAACCCCAAAGGCCACCCCCAGTGACACAATTCCTCTAACAAGGCCACACCATAAGCATTCAAATATGGGTCCGTGGGGCCATTCTTACTCAAACGACAGTCTCCTTTATTATAATCCAGATAACAAGCTAATTGTGAGGGGGGTATTGAAAACACAGGCATGGTGCTCCAAGCCTGTGATGGTTAATCTTAATTGCCAACCTGTTAGGACTTAGAATCAGCTAGGTGACACACCTTTGATGTGTCTGGAAAGGTGTTGCCAAGAAGACTGAACTCTGGAGGAAAGACCCAAATCGATTGAAGGTGGCACATTTCATGGGCTAGGGTCCCAGGTGGAACAAGGAAGAGAGAGACTGAGGACCAGCATTCATCACCCTTCTCTGCTTCCTGACTGCAGACACGATGTGACAGCTGCCCCACATGGCTGCCACCACGACTCCCCCACCGGAAACTGCAGGTCAGAATAAATCTTCTCCCCTCCTAAGTTGCTTTTCTCATTTTTTTCTCCAAAGAAACAGGAAAGAAGTAACTAGTACAAAGTCTTAACAGTTACAAATCTCCCCCAAACATAAAGCACTTCCCACATACCCGTGAATTTGTTAGCTTCTCAAGGAAGGAAAAGAGTCTTGTACGTCTTTGGTTATCCACAGATCTAGAAGTCACCATGGGTTAAAGGTGGTAGAAAAGCAAAAGGTGGCCTCATTAGCATAATGTGTGTATCAGAGTGGCCACCAGGTGGCAGATGGACAGTCAAGTCCCTCAGAGAAATCTTAAGAAGTTAGCAGAAGACAGACATAACTTTTTTAGTTTTATGTCAGTGGAATTGCCCCAATATTAAACTGGAAATTTACAACTATCCTAGTACTGTGATCTCTATCTCAAACATCATTAGGTCAGACTGATCTTTTCTTGGGATTGGAAGCCTTGCTGCAAAACCAACAATAAAAAACAAGCAATCAAAGAATAAAGCAAAACCAAAAATCAAATAAGCAAAAAGTCAGGCAGTTGCAGGAACTTGTTATTTAAAATAGAATTTGATATAGTTTGGATCTGGAATGTTCCCACACAGGCCCATATTGAAGGTCTGGTCCCTAGCATTACGGTATGGCAGAGTGGTGTTAACTATTAGGAAGTGGTGCCTAGCCTTATATGTGGTGGCACCACCTATGACCCAGCACTTTGGAGACAGAAAGAGGTGGATCTCTGTGAGATCAAGGCTATCCTGGTCTAAATAAAGAGTTCCAGGCCAGCCAGGGCTACACAGTGAGACCCTGTCTTCACAAAACAAAACAACAAAAACAAGACAAACAAACAAAAAGTGGATCCTAGTGGGAGGTTTTAGATCATTGGAATTGTTTTCTTGAAGGATCAGGGGACACTGGTCTCTACATCTTTTATGTTTTGTGTTTGAGATAAATGGCATCCTTTACCACATGCTCCTGCCATGATGTGCACAGGCCCAGAAGCAGTGGGGTTAACCTACTGCATGGACTAGAACCCTTAAAGCTAAGACTCCCTAAGTTGGGCATACAGATTAGTTGGAAGAGTGCTGGTCTAGCAAACAAGAAGCCCTGTGTGCCATTGCCAGCACCGAGTAAAACTAGGTACATGCCCGTGATGCTGTCCTCAAGGAGTAGAGGAAGGAAGATCAGAAGATCAGGGTCATCCTTGGCTACATGAGACCCTACCTCAAAACAAAAGAACAAAGAGGAAAAGGGAGGAAAGAGAGAGAGAGGAAGGGAGGGAGAGAGAAAGAGAGAGGGAGAGAGGAAAGATGGGAGAGATGGAGAGAAAAAAGGAAAAAGAAGATGAGGCGAGGGAACAGGAAAGAGATACAGATAAGCATAGGATATAGTTTAGCTTTGCATCCTTGTGCTGGCTTGGTTGACACAACTTGAGGCAAGCTAAGTCATTTGGGAAGGGAGAATCTCAACTTAGAAAATGCCCCCACCAGGTTGGGCATTTTTGTGACTGATGACTGGAGTGGACAGACCCATTACACAGGTATGGCGCCAACCCTGAGCTGGTGGTCCTGGATGGTATAAAATAAATCAGGTCGAGCAAGATACAAAGAGCAAGCCCCGTAAGAGGCATTCTTCTGTGATGTCTCTACTTTATCTCTTGTCTTGACTTCCCTCAGTGATAAACTGTGATGTGGAACTCTATGCTAAATAAACCCCTTCCTCCCCAAGTCACTATGGCCATTGTCTTATGTCATAGCATGGAAATCCCAACAAACTCAACCCCCATTTATTTGGAGTGATGCACACCTCCTTTTGTCTATTACATTTGGCAGCCTACTTCTGTCACCTGCACACACTGTGCACACACACACACACACACACACACACACACACACTCCAAACAATGCACCCAGAAAACCCAGACCCCACTTCACTCCCCACCTATATGCACTCCCTTTTTTGAACAATGGTTTATCTTCCCAGACTCTCTGTAAACAATCAAGTTTAGACAGTTTTTATTCAAGCATATTCCCAATATATCTGGGTAAGAAGAATAACCAATATAGCCTTAACCAGTTTTGGGTTTATGCTCAGTAAGGAAAGCTATGTCTTCTCCTAGTCTTTTAGGGATAATCCTCTATTTACCATCTTATGCCTATGCATAATGTTGTGAGAATATGATTAAATCAGATAAATTATGGGAAGGGATATGTGCAGTAGAGACATAATCATATTATGGAATCTATCAATAAAATATCTATCAATAAAAATAGAGAATGATTCAATAGACCCTTAGCAGTCAACGCCTCCTGCTCTTGATTCCCATAAAAGGAAGTCCTGGGTAATTGGGGCCCTTGAGTATCCTCACTAATGTGGCCCAGTGTCAGTCGTGACAGTGTATTCCTCTTTAATTAGCTCCAGATGAAATTATCTTGCTGCTTTTGCAAATCTGTATGAGACATGATTTTCAGTTCTTTGTGCAAGAGTTCAAGAACCTAGTAATACCTGGCCCAGACCTGAGGAGAGGGGAGGGGAGAAGAAGGGAGGAGAGGGGAGGGGAGGAAGGACTCTCTATTATCTGATGCACAGCTGCATGTTGGCGCTTCTGTGTAGCAGGTTTTTCAGCAGCCAGCCCCTTCTGATGCAGGCATTACAGCTTCGTACCCATCCTCTCATGACCCACCATGCAGCTGCCTCGTGGTGCTCCCGTCCTTCTCCCAGGTGATTTGTTCGCAACGCCAGAATACTAGGTTAAAGCAGGATGCTTAGGCGGGTTCTCCTTCAGTTCCTCTCACTCCGCAGATTTCTCACTCAGTTCTTGGAAAATGCGGGCTCTCTGACCAGCCCTGTGACGTCAGCTGAGACCGTTGCCACTTCAGTTCTTTCTTGGTCCTACACCATCATCCCTAGGGAGCCTTGGGGGACGGGAAGTGTCAGAAATAAAGATCCTCACTTCATGATAATAATAAGCAGCGCACACTGGAGACTCAGAGCAGCTCGAGTGAGACGATCCTGAAAATCCGGGCTTGTGGCTAGCAGGGCAGGTGCGCTTGCTAAATGCAGAGAACAGAACAGTCCCAGAGCAGCGCCCTCCTCCTTGTCCTCTGGGGCCGAGGAATCACCACCATCTAACACAGCAGCTAGGGCTTCTCCTTCCCTTGCTGCTTACACTTGTCCTTTTCTCAACGAAAACCACATGTGGGTTCATCTCTGCATCTTACATTCCGTTTATTTTAAAGCTTAACGAACGTATGACTTTGTCACGTCTTCAGGTTGGTAGGCAAGCTTGGCTGTTAGTAATTTTGTGGGTGTGGCTTGGCAGAGCGTGAGTGGGTAGAGGAATAGCTGGACTAGGGGGCTCTAACTGTGCTTTCTGCTCATGTCTGGACCTAAGCCAGCCCCAGGAACTTTTGAAAATGCGCCATCAGACTTTATTTCCCACAGAAGGACCTAATATCTCTGCTCCAACTGACTCCCTAACTCTGAAGGGCAGAAGTCTAGTCTTCCCCAAGCACCTTGTCTTCACGCTGCCCAGAGTCACAGCAAAGCAGGGGCTGGGGACTGAGATGTTGGTCTCTGCCTTTGCCAGAGATCTACATGCCTGAGTGGTGACGGGAAACTTAACCTTGCTTGAACACACAAAGCATCTATTTTAAGATTCATGCTCCCATGTGTAGCTCCTGGATGCTTCAGTGGGTCTATTTTCTATCTCTCCTACTGAATTTAAAAGTGTGGCCTGGGCAGATGGCTCAGTCAGTAAAGTGGTACTTAGACAAAGAGAATGAGCCTGAGTTTGGATGCCCAGAATCCAAGTAAAAGCCAGGGTTGTGGTGCATGTCTGTGATCTTGGCCACTGAGGCAGGGAGAGTCTTAGGGCTCTCTGGCTGTCCAACCCCATCAGTGAGCTCCAGGTTTAGTAAGAGATCCTGTCTCAAAAAGTAAGGTGGAAAGTGATTGATGAAGACACTCAACATCAGCCGTTGGCTTCTGCACACATGTACACCATGTACACAAGCAGCCAGGTATACACACACCTGCACACACATATCTGCACACGTGTACACCATGTACATACACAGCCAGGTATACACACACCTGCACACACATATCCGCACACATGTACACCATGTACACAAGCAGCCAGGTATACACACACCTGCACACACATATCCGCACACATGTACAGCATGTACATAAGCAGCCAGATATACACACACCTGCACACAACACACGCAAGAACATGTACATCCAATTTCAGCTAACATTTATTAACTCCTGACCCCCTTTTAAGTTCTTACCTGGTGATGTATCTATAATTAGAATGTCTATAATTAGATAATTAAAGCATAATAGACTTTTAAATGAAAAAGCATCCTGACTCACTCTGAGTCTCTAGGCTTTTAACTGATTTATTTTTCTCACTATATAGGCTAGAGGAGGGCGACAGAGTAAAATGAAAGGTCGTCTTCTGCTATGAACACATGGTAGGCAAATTCTATGTGGATTTCTAGTACCTTCTTATGGATTGCAGGGCTATGACTTTCTAGATGCTGACCCTCAACCCAAATTCCAAGGTTTTTAAAACTTCGTTTACACCTCCTGTGGTGCCATATGCCTGTCATTCCAGAGACTGGAAGGCAGAGCTGGGAGAATCACAAACCCAGGGCCAGTGAGAATCTGTCTTAAAACAGAAAAGAAAACCTACTTCAAAGCTTATTTATTATGCTATAATTATATAATTGCAGATAGCCATCAATTATAGATATATTACTAATTAAATAATATAAAAGGGACTCAGAAATTAATGAAATATCTGATATTTTTTAATTAAATGGAAGAGTTGGGAAATAAGGCCATGGAAATGTCCAGGAGGTCAGACATCCTTCGAGAAGACAAAAGGGGAGATTAAAAAAAGGGGGGGGGTACTTGTTGAAAAGATGCTTCAAATGCCATGTAAAAGGGATGAAAAAAATCTACTTCAAAGCATAGGGCTAAGACATTTCAAAAGATGCTAAGATGCTTCGTGCACAGGCCTAAAATCCCAACACTCAGGAGGTGGAGGCAGGAGGATAGCGAGTTTAAGGTAAGCCTTCATTGCAAATGGGGTTTGAGGCTGGGATGAACCACAGGGAAAGGATGTGTGATGGAGTAGTGGGAGAACATGCTTCACATACAAGGCATACTTGTGTGAAGATCAAACTATGCTGATATTTTTGTAGCAACAAATAGAAGATCACATGACAAAGCAATAATGGTATTCAGAAGGGAATGTTCTCTCAAAAGTAATGCATGAACATGAAACTCCATGGAACAATAAATTAACACACGTCAGGGGGTGCTGAGGAGATGGCTCGGCGAGTAAGAGTACTTCCTATGCAAGCATGAAAACCTGACTTCAACTCCCAAGTACCTATGTAAAAAGCTGGTATGGCCAATAGCCTTCCTGTATGTAACTACCCCCCACCTTCACACGGTGAGGGGTGGAGATGGGGGTCACTGGGCCTTGCTGACTGTCAATCTAGCTCCAGGTTCAATGAGAGATGTTATCTCAAGGGAATCAGACAGAGAGTGATAGCATAGGACACCTGATGTCCTCCTTGGGCCTCAGCACAAATGTGTGCACCTGCACATGTATTCATGCATACATTACACACACACACACACACACAGAGAGAGAGAGAGAGAGAGAGAGAGAGAGAGAGAGAGAGAGAAGTTATTTTTTAAACCAAGATTCCTATAATACAGAAAGATTTTAGCTAGCCAATGTATAAAGGAAAAGCAGATTGAAGTATACGAGGTGGAGTTGTTGGTTGTCTGCGCAATGGCCTTTCTTCCTTGTCGCATTTGCAGCACAACTTATTGAGTGAAAATGTCCTTGAATTACATAAGCTGAGCAGTAGACATGTGACCAACTTCTGAGCAACTGATTATAAATGCATGGCTTCTAGGATAGAATCCTTCAAAGGTTCCCTGTGGATACAAAGGTTCTGTGTGGATACAAAGGTTCCATGTGAATACAAAGGTTCCCTGTGGATACAAAGGTTCCGTGTGGATACTGTAAATGCATGACTGCCAGGATAGAATCCTTCAAAGGTTTCGTGTGGATACAAAGTAGATACAAAAGTTCCATGTGGATATAAAGGTTCCTTGTAGATACAAAGATTCTATGTGGATACAAAGGTTCCGTGTAGATACAAAGGTTCCATGAGGATACAAAGGTTCCATGTGGATACAAAGGTTCCATGTGGATACTGTAAATGCATGACTTCCAGGATAGAATCCTTCAAAGGTTCCATGTGGATACAAAGGTTCCACTTGGATACAAAGGTTCCATGTGGATACTGTAAATGCATGACTTCCAGGATAGAACCCTTCAAAGGTTTGGTGTGGATACAGTTTGCTGTCACTCTTGCTGGTCGCAAAGCTCAACTTAGAAAATCTTTTTCCCATTTCTTCATAAGCTCTTATAGATCTGTGTACATTACCCTACGTTCTAGTTTGCTTTATATTGCTGTGATAAGCTCCATGACCAGAGGCAACTTGGGGAGGAAAAAGTTTATTTAGCTTACACGTCCCAACCATGGTCTGTCAGTGAGGGAAGCCAAGGCAGGAACTCAGATAGGGCAGGAATCTGGAGTCAGGAGCTGAAGCAATGGCAGGCCATGGAGAAACACTGCTCACTCAGCGTGCTTTATTATACAGCCCAGGACCACCTGCCCAGACACACCTGTGTCCTCTCACGTCAATTGTTAACCAAGAAAATGCCTCACAGACTTGTCTAGAGTCAGTCTGATGGAAGCATCTTCTCAATTTAGGTTCCTCTTTCTGAGATAATGCTAGCTGTGTTAACTTGATAAAAATCTAATCAGGACACCCTAAACTCCATATTTTTCCTCTTCTACCTATTTATCTATCTATCTATCTATCTATCTATCTATCTATCTATCTATCTATCTATCTATTTATATTTTGAGACAGGGTTTCTCTGTGTATCTCTGGCTGTCCTGGAACTCACTCTGTAGACCAGGCTGGCCTCAAACTCACAGAGATCCTCTACCTCCCTGAGTACAGGATGAAAGGCATGTGCCACCAATGCCTGGTTCCTTTTCTACTTCTTTAACTACCCTTGAAAAACTTTCCCTGCACAAAGTGATATATTCATTCTTCCTTTGATCAAAGTACTAACTCAATGTATCTTTTGATTTTTTTTTTTAAATCTGTGGTTGTTGTTGGTGGTGGTAGTGGTAGTGATGGCAGTCATGTGTATATGTATTTGAGCCATAATACACATACAGAGGTCAAGGGGCAAATTTCACAAAATGTTTTCTCCTTTTACAGTGATTTCCAGATTTAGAATCCCAATTATTCCACTTGAGTGATAATCACTCTTCCAAGTGGAACCCTGTTCCTGACCCAGTGAGATAAGATTTCAGGAATCCCATGCTGAGCTTGAATTCACCAAATAGTTGAGGATGACCTTGAACTTCTTTTCTGTACCTTCTACTCCTGAGTGGTGAGATTACAGGTGTCTTAGTTATCTTTCTCTTGCTGGGCTAAAACACCATGGCCAAGGAAACTTAAAGAAAAAGTGTTTAATTTGGCTTATGTTTTCAGAGTGATGGAACAAAGGAGCAGCAGTTACATCTTGATCCACAACAGAGAGAGAGAGAGAGAGAGAGAGAGAGAGAGAGAGAGAGAGAGAGAGAGAACTGGGGATGTCGTCCTCCCAATGACACACCTCCTCTAGCAAGGCCACACCTCCTAATCCCTACCAAACACCAACTGAGGGATTTATGGGGGGTATTGTAATTCAAAACACATAACAGGTGTGTATCTTCACTCTTAGTTTATCTGCTACTGGGATGGAACCCAGGACCTTGTGCTTGATAAGCCATAGAGGAAGCAAATTATCTATGACCATCTAAGACATCTCTACCTTCTTTCAGGATGTTTGAACTTGATCCATTGTGTATTGGCTTCACCATTCTTGCTAACTTCCATGACTTTAACACTCATGGGATCCTTCTTGATGTTAAAACATGCTGATTTCTCTTGGGAGCTAAACACAGCAATCTCAGGTTCTGTTCCTTCTTACATCCCTGTTTTCTTCTCCTACAATTATTTTTATTGATTTTTACCATGATGTTTACAATACTGCCCCACAGTTACCTCACCTCACAATACCCTGCTGTGAGAGTTATCATCTGAACACCACACCTCTTGACTTACAGCCCATTTATTTATCATTGTCTTTGGGCTTCAAGTTTTCCCTTCATGGTCTAGTGCAAGCATGTCTTTCTCTCCTAACCTCTGAAATTCACCATAGATTTTAGTTTCTTTATTTTATCCTTTGATTGAATCAGTTAAATGCATGAAAGATGACCTCAGAGACACTAAAATGTGTCAATGTCACATTGAGGAATGAAGTCAGAAGTTTCTTCTTGGATTAATTTGACCAAGAGCAAATCTAAATTTGAAGTCTCCTCTTCTCTCTATGTCACTGTGTCTTCCATTTGTCTGTTGTTTGTGATTATTGACCTATCTGTAATCAGTTCTATGTGTCTGCTCCTGGTAGAAGCTGTCTGTTCCTCTGTCGCTATCAAAGGGCCTTGCTCTATACTTATTGAACAGCACAAAAAGCACACCATGGTAGAAACTTTACAAAAATCTTTAACAGAGTTTCAGAGGGGATTAAGTTACTGACCCCAAATGACCTCTACACACAGTACTGCAAACAAGGTGTATCTGTGTGTTAGTTCCAACTTACAGGGGCAGGAGTTTGTCGTATAAGGTTGCCTCCACCCTGGTGGTTGTTTTCAGCAAAGGATTGCCACAACACAAACATTCACACATGCATTACTCTGAATCAGATGCATAAACGAGTATTAAAATCATGCATTAGCCTATGCTGTAAAAGCCCATGTGGTGGTTTGAAAGGGAGTGGCACTATCAGGAGGTGTGGCCCTGTTGGAGGAAGTGTTTAACCACGGGGACGGGTTTTGAGGTCTCTTATGCTCAAGCGTCTCTCAGTGTGACAGTCAGTCGACTTCCTGTTGACTCTGACTCAAGCTGTAGCACTGTGAGCTCCAGCACCACACATGCCTGCACACTGCCATGTTCCCCTTCTTGATGATAAGGGACTGAATCTCTGAAACTGTAAGCGAGCCATCTCAATTAAGTGTTTTTATTTATAAGAGTTTCTGTGGTGGTCATGGTGTCTCTTCACAGCAACAAAAAAGCCTAACTAAAGACATCTGATTATATGGGAAACCCAAGGCAAGTAAGGTTGACTGCTACATTATTCTTTAAAGGTAGGTTAAACTTAAACAGACCAATTACACAGTAGGAGACCAGGTTAAGTTTTAAGTGAATTCAAGGTGTATTACTAATTCAGTTGTGAAAGCCAGCTAAAGTTCTGTCGCTGAACACACGAGATATTCTCATAACAATGTATCACTACATTTGACAATTTCATGCATGAATATATTTTGAACAGAATCACACCCCATTCCCATCTCTTATTTCCCTCCCACTCTCTCTAGAATCTTCTTTCAAACACATCTTCCGACTTTCGTTTTAAAAAATATAACCCACCGAGTTTGATTAGGATTGCTTGAGTGTGTATGGGTGTGAAGTTATTTACTGAACCACGGACATTTCAGAGGATACACAAGTGAAGAAAATGGCTCTTCCCTCCCTCTCTCAATAGCCCCTAAATATTAATATCTCCTTCACTACTGGGGAACCCCATGTGCCTGTCTCCCATGCAGCTACTATAGACTTCTTATAACTTCTCAAATTCACTTATATTCCCAAGCTATGTGAAACAGTTTATTTTCTTTCCTCTGCCTAGAATACCCACATTCTATATAGACCTTCATCTCAGCCAACTGATGCTGAACCCATCATATCTGGACCAGTCCTCGTACCACCTTTACCTGTGAAGCATTTCTGGATAACTTTAGCAGAATGAATCCCCAAAGTCACTATGACTACAAAGACGTGCATCAGTTGTATCCATTATAGCATTTATTACGACAGTTAATACAATACCCAACCCCCTGCCCAGGTACATGAAGAACGTTTCAGCTCTGTAACCCTCACAGATGTGGCACACAGGGTTTGGACATGTGGTACTACAAACATTGTCAGATGAGGAACTGGAGACGGCTTGGTGGGTAAGAGCACTTGCAACACAAGCGTTCAGAGCAAAGTCTGAAGTCTCCGGCACCTGCATAAAAACCAGGCATGGATGGAAGGGAAGAGATAAAAAGTCAGGCATGGACGGAAAAGGCTCATGAACTTCCACACCTGGTGGAGAAGCAATTGACAACTGATGCCTACTAGGAAAGTGAGAGTCAGGTTTTCAAAGTGTGGCCCCTGGGAAGCTGAGCATGCTCCAGTGCCTGGCTCCACTCCAGACGTGTGTGTGTGTGTGTGTGTGTGTGTGTGTGTGTGTGTGTGTGTGAATAGCACACACTGGACTTAGTGGATTATTTAATAAAAGAAGAACATGAAGTGTGGGGAGTGGATCTTAGAGGAGCTGGTAGGAGAGAAGGAATGGGAGACAAATATGATAAAACTTTAATGAATGAAATTTTTGAAGGGTTAAGTAAAATAATGTTTAAAAAATCATTCTCTATTCAAGTAGTTCAGAGACAAAACAACAATAAAAAAAAAAGTTCGGTATGGCCAAGTGCACCTGTTACCCCAGTGTTATGGGGCCAGAGACAGGAGGATTGCTGGGGCTTGCTGGATGCCAGTCTGGTTCTAGGTTCAGTGAGAGAACCTGCCTCAAGGCAGACTGATATGGCAGGACACTTGATATCTTCCTCTGGTCCTTACATGGATATGTGCACAGATGTGTACACACTCCATATACATAAACCACACTCATGCACCCACTTTCACACACACACACATGCACGCACAGAGAGAGAGAGACAGAGAGAGAGAAAGAGACAGAGACAGACAGACAGAGACAGAGAGAGAGAGACAGAGAGACAGAGAGCTAAGGGGGAAACACTGTTAGATGAACAGAATTGAGATTCAAGGAGCTATGCCTAGTCACAGTGAAGTCTGGTGTCTTTCAAAAATAGGAAAAGGCTAAGTAATGCATACCAATTCCCCTAGGAAAACAGGCTCATAATTATTTTTAAAGTTTTCCATTTTATCAAAGGGCCATAGAAACGGCTCCTTTTCAAAGCTCCACCAAAGTATTATTTTCCTAATTAATTATTATAGAGGGAAAACTATTGCATAAATCAATTTCCAACTTAGCTTGATGGCAATCACTAATGAAATAGATTGGAGATCTGGAGCTTTAAAGAGAGTGTTTTCAGATGAATAATATATTTTATTTGTCAGCAGTCCTCGAGCTCAATTTATGCTGAAATTAACTGAGAGTGGATTGCGAATAATTGGCAGCCCCTTGTCACTCCACTTTTCCAAGACCCTGAAGAGATAGGATGACGAAAGGTAATTTCGTTTTTTTTTCCCTTCGTAATTGCTTCTGGGTAATACCAGAGCCTTTGAAAGAGGGTGCAAGGCTGTGCATGTTGAAAATTGCAAAGAAAATGCAAAGCTCAGTTTGAATACCAAAATTTCTCCAGACACAGCAGAGTTCACAGTCCTGAGGCACACGGCAGTCTGGTTTTCTCAAGGTGTCTACAACAAGTGACATTGAATAACATGATTTCGGACTTCACATATGAAAATCATTTCACAGGTCAGTAGTGATAAGGAGAGTCTAATCCAGGACTAATTATCTTGATAGCAACGTCTCTGTGGTGCCCGTGGTCACACGTGTAAATGCATGTGGAGGCCAGAGGACAGCCTCACTTGCTGCTCATTAGGCAGTAGCCATGCTTTTGTTTTTGTTTTCGTTTGTTTGTTTTATGAGACAGGATCTTTCATAGAACTCAACAAATAGGCCAGGCTGGCTGCACAGTGGGCTCTGGAGAGCCTCCTGCCTCTGCCTCCCCAGTGCTGGGATTGCCAGTGTGACTCAGCCATCACCCAGCCAAAGGTAGAGATCTGAGAGGAAGGAGCTCAAGGGTAGTTTCTGCAAGGGATTAAAAACTGGTTTTTAAAGTTTTCTTGTTTCTTTTTTTCTTATGTTCAAAACACTGCAAGGAAGAGTCAGCGGAAGCGACCTTGCGAGAGGCTAGGAGTCAAAAATGGGAGTTCTCAGTTGCAAGGCTTCTCAGGGGAAGTGAGGGTGCGAAAGGCATAGTAATCAGGATGATCCTTGGAGCAAGAAATAATTTGTGACATCCCCACATTTATTCGGGTGCAGAAGTCACTTTGTAAGGTGAACAATCATAGCAAGTCAAGGTGTTTCTCAAAACCACACACGCGACAGCAGGCGGCTATTTGCTGTGAGTGTCAAGTATTTGCACTGTGTCAAGTAGTAACCTCCTAATTTTAATTGATTTGGGGGGGGAATATGAATAAATAAAATGATGCTAAACTTGTTATTTTACTTTTTTTTCAAAGTATTATTCCTCCTGTCACTATTATCTGTACACCACCTTCTCTAACCCCCACACAGCCCCTCAACTCTGTGTGAGCCTCTGTTATGTTTGGATTCCACTGTTAATGCAAATGTATACTAAGTCCTGTTGGTCCTTCCAGTGAACCTACAAGAGTGAAAATGGTCTCAAAACCCCAAATATAACAACCATGTGGTTAGTAAGTATAACTCAGCATGTCTTGTTGAAAGTGGAGGAAGATGGCAAGCCTCCACTTCTACATGGAAGTGAGTTCGGTGTTTCCACTGAAACAGCTCTAGCCAGTTTGTCATTGACAGCTATACTCTCTTCTTAGCTGCCTTAGTTACACCCTTGAGCAGGAGGAATCTTGTTGGGTGTTTAAGTAGCATGGTTCCTAGCCAGATCTGTTTGCACACAGCTGTCACCACAGCTATGCAGTAGACAACAGCAAGTTCAAGGCCTTTCTGGGCTGCAAAAGAAGTTCAAAGCCTGCCTAAGTGACTTAGCTAGATATTACCTCAAAATAAATGAAAAATGAGGGCTGGGCAGAAAGACAAACATACGTTCTCTCTCTTCAGAGGCTCCTAACTCCAAATCTTCAGATGTGAGTGCATAGCCTGGATACAGAAGCCAGGAAAGAAAAATGGACTATTGCCAGGACAGGGGTCTTGGGAAGCAATAGAAAGGGCAAAAGCGGGGTACACGTGATCTGGCCAGGGGAATGGGAAAGCAGGAACTCTTTAGAGAACGGGATACACGCAGAAGAAGGTAGGAGGAGAGCGAAGGAGAACAGCAGCAGGACACAGGGGATCTGATGGGATAATGGGAAAGGGGCTTTGGGGCCAAATGAACAGTGGGGCTGATATTTTCCCTCACCACTAGAGGGAGCCAGAATTAGCAACAGTGGGTGGAGAGCTTCAGTAGCGCCTAGCTTCCTAAACCCAGAGACCATAATGAGGCCATTTCTCTTTCCTGTTTCCTGAACAATATGTAGATGCCTCTTATTACCTGAGCCATGCGGAGGCAGGGAAAGAGATTACACTGTAGTCCACAGTCAGTAAAGCTCTTGCCAAACAAGCTGCCACAGGGGCATTCTTTTTGCAGAAAAGCTCTTTCCATGTTTTCCTTGGGTCGTGTACAGCTGATTCCTGCCCTCCCAGGTAGGAAGCTGTGCACACCTAGCCATCATCAGACCTTGCTCCGCTAGTCCTTCCGCTTTGAGCCTATGCAACCCATGGGCCTAACTGCTAGTTTTTCAATAAGGCGCCTGTCCGGTCCTGTCCTGCCGCTGTCTCTAGAGAATGATTCCCAGGGTTCCCAGGATTCTTTCCCGAGTAGGAGGTCAATGACCCTATTCTAAGGACAGGAGACCTAGAGTGGGCCCAGCTCTTGCAGCAGAGACTTTCAATCTTTCTCCTTATTTTCTGACTTGAGCCTTCTTTCCCAGCCACCTGTGCCTGGGCACAGAGCGTATAAAGATTCCAAGAGGCAAATCCCTCTCACTCGGACTCTAAATGGCCCTGTGCTGCCCGCCTCTCCTCTGTGTACCTGTCTCCACACTGTGCAATTTTCCCATGTGATGACGCTCTATTTTACCCATGATGCTCATCTCTCTCATTCTCATTGTCCCTGCATGGTAAAATATTTTTGTGTGTAGTGTGTGTGTGGGGGGGGGTGCACAGAGGCGCACCTAGGCATAGAGGCCAGAGATTGGATTCAATAGTTCTCCACCTTACATATTGAGGCAGAAGCTCTACTTTAGCCCACAGTTCACAGAGTTAGCTAGAATAAGCTTGCCATCTTGCTCCGGGGATCCCCTGTCTTTGCCTCCCACATGCTAGGGGAGGCATCTATATCCACCCAATGTTTATGTGGGTGCGGAGATCCAAACCCTGGTCCTTACCCTTACACAACTGGCACTAAGCTAAATATTTTCAAAACTGCATTTCTTCATGTGTCGATTGTGTTTCAGAAGGAAGTAGGGGTCAATATGTACATTCAGCATAACATTTTAAATAAAGACTTTAAATAAAGGGGTGTGTGTGTGTGTGTGTGTGTGCACGTGAGTGGGTGTGTGCACATGTGTGTGTGTATAAGTGCATTCTGTAATCCACTGACCATGTCTTGGTTTCCTACATTCAACAGAGTCCTGGCTTCAGGCTATAGCAGCCTTCTATTTTTTTAGGTCAGTGGACTCTTGTCAAGTGTCGTTGGCCTGCTCCACCTCCATCCTGGTCAACACTATATCCTGCAGTAGGCCTCCATCACCACTCCCTGAAACTGCTCCTCTTCCTTTAAGGGAAATTCTCCAGAGTTTTCTCTTTGGACCTGTTTACATTCATCAGGGCTTCAGTGGCCATATTAATGGGATGCTTCCCAAATATGTTTCTCTGTTGGTCACTCAGGACTCTTTCTCTCAAAGAGCAGAAAACGGGTTCAAGTTTGTTAAAGAAAGAAAAGTGGGGCTCGGCAGATGGCTCAGTGAGGTGCTTTCCTTTGCAAGCATAAAGAACCGAGTTCCATTCCTAGAGCCTACGTAAAATAATCAGGTGTTGTAGCTCATGCTTACGGTCCTGTTGCTAGAGAGGTGAAAGCAGATTTGCTCGCTGGCCAATCAGCCTAGCCCACTTGGTAAATTTGAGGCCAGCGAGAAGCCCTGTCTCAAAGAAAGGCAGGGTAGATAGCTCCTGAGGAGCCGCACCTAAGATTGTCCACTGGTCTTCACAAGCATGCACACACGTGTGTGCACCTGCGTACACTTGCATTCACACGTGCACACATTCAAAGGAGAAAACAAAAGGATAGTCAGTGTCTTATTTGTTTGAACTGAAGACATCACCAGGTGCCCCAGACTACTTCACTCAGGGTGTGCTTTCCTGTGCATCTCTTGGTCTGCTTCCTTCCACATTTACCTGGTCTCAGGCTCTGTCTCCAGGCGAGCCTTGACTATCTCATTTCTTACCTACTATTCTTCAGTCTATTCCCCTCGCTTCCTTGCAGTATTCATCAGTCTACCTGGCCCATCACTCCCTCCAATGTCACTATAGGAGTGCTAGGATTACAGACATCCACATGACCACGTCTGGCTCTATGTGAGTTCTGAGTGTCTGCACCCAGGTCCTTAGGCTGGTGCAGCCAGCTCTTTACCCGTTAAGCTGTCTATCCTGCCTTGAAAGTTTTATTTGTTCACTCGTTCATTTGCTTGTTTGTTGGAGCTTTAACCTTAGGCTTGTTTTTGGAACATTTTTATCTTGCATTGTGTAACCTGCCCCACACCAGTGAATTACACCACTGCCACCCTGCTTCCCAGTTTGTTAGAGGGACATCGTGGCAGCATCTCTATCATTAGGTGTTTGCGGATGCACCACGCTTGGCCCTCTGATATCACCTTTCTAGGGATGCGAGAGCACACAATGTAAATCTACACATGGACTGGACCATGTGTATCTCAAACTCCCCCCAGTTATGACCTCACATACGAATAATTCACCAGTACTTTTCCTGCTTCTGAGTGTATGTATGAGTGTGCACATGTGTGCTGATGTACATTTGTGCATACATATGTAGAGGTCACAGAACAACTTGCCACCCACCTTGTTTTCTGAAACAGCTGCCCACTGACCTGGACCTCGCCAAGTATGCTGTGATGATGGACCAGGAATCCATCTGTTTGTCTCCCCGGCACTGGGATTATAAGAATGTGGTTTGTTGGCAGATTTTTTTTTTTTAAAAAAAAAGATGTGGGTTCTAGGCATAAGGATTAGGATTTTGGCAAACACTATTAACTGCTGGGCTATCTTTCCAGCCTCCAGTTATTTTTGTTTGTTTGTTTGTTGTTACTGTTGTTTGTTTTTGAGGCATTTTCTCGTGTAACTCAGGCTGGCTTAGAACTCTATACAGCTGAGGAAAATCTTGAACACCTGATCTTCATGCCTCTGTCTCCCATGTGCTGGGATCACCCATCATAACACCTGGCTTTCGGGGTGCTGAAGATGAAATCGAGGTCTTTGTGCACTCTGGGCAAACACACTGCTAAACCAGGCACATCTCCAGTTCTCAAGATGACTTAACACATCCAGGAGGATACACACAAGCTATATGCAAACACTTCAGGGTATTATACAAATAATTAGAGCATCTCCAGGTAAGGACAGTGACCTAGGACCAATCCTATGTCATAGGGATGGACCACTGTATTCCAGTGTCATTTCATTGCTGGATTCACTTAATTTACTATTAGAAGTCACCTTTGAAATTAGCAAAACACGGGCTGGCCAAGATGGCTCAGGAGGTAAAGGCACTGCCAATCTTGACAACGGGACTTTGATTCCTGGGACTCATATTTTTTTAGCTTTATTTTTTATTGATTCTTTGTGTCATTCACATCATACCTCCCGGTCCCACTCATCTCCCTCCTCCCAAGAATAAAACAAAATAAAATTTAAAAGAAAAAAGAAGGGGAAAAGGGGAGACAGGGAAAACTCTCATCATAGAAGCTATAGTGTGACAGTGAGTCACACAGTAAGCCCCTTTATCCATCCATCTTTACTTGCAGGTGTTCATTGCAGAGATCTGGTTGGAGGCCCCTGCTCTCTGCTGCATCATTGATGCTGGGCCCTCACTGGGATTCTTCCTGGGACTCTTATTGTGGGAGGAGAGAACTGACTTCTGCAAGTTGTGGGTGTGCGCGCGAATGAATAGGTAAACAAAAATAAAAAGAATGTTAGAAATGACCAGAATATCTTATTTAGTCAGTGACAACACTAGAAAAAAATTAAGAAAAACATTTTCAGAAGGAGAACGCTGTTTGTCGATTGAACTTAAAACTCTCCCAAAAGCAAGAGGCTGTTTTTGTGTGGGGGACAGGACAAAAAGACAAATTCTACTTCCGAACAACAGATGGCGACGTAGCTAAGCAAATGGAAGACGTCGCTCCATGCTGGTGAAATCCTGTCAAGTGTGCGGAAGCCAAGCTATAAACAACACATGGGAAACAATGAGTATTTTAATTAGGTGTTAATAACCGAATATTGAATCCTTGTCTTTCCACCTAACTCACAACAGTGTTATGATGGCTAATTAATAAGCGATTGTAAAGGAAATGATTCATTATTTGCTGCAATAATTAGAACAGTTGACATGCTCCCAATCATGAAACGATTCTTAAAAGTAAATGGATGCAGAGCAAGTGAGCTTTCCATTGTCACAGGAACCCCACCGTGCCTGTTTGGGGGCTATTTTTATTACCACTTTACATTGTTTGGGTACCAGCGCGGATTCCTTCTGTCGTTTCCTTCTAGCCGTGGAATTATATGTGGGTATTGTCTTAAAAGATAGCCTGCCACATGCACTTGAAATTATGTATATAAGAGGAAACACGAAAGCCTGCTTTTGTGGGGGAACTTTTTGGAAAGCTATCAACCGCCGAACAAATCAAAACAAAACTCTAGCCCGAAAGAATAAAGCCTCTTCCCAGAGTCCCCATCTCACGCGTCTGATTCTCATATATAAAAATAAAACTAAAAAGCAAGTATATAATGCCAAGCTCCTCCCCCTCATTCCATATTTCAGTTCTCTTTGAACTGCCTCATGTCCTCGGGACATAATGAAATGTCTTGCTCTGGAAGGAAGCCACGCAGATATATTTCAAGACCCCTCCCTCCCTCCCTCTCTGCTAGTAGCAGGGCTAATGTAGTTTACTTATTAGACGAGTCACCATGGATACTGATAGACTCAAGCCAAGTCTACCCCACTGAGGGGAATTGGAGAGTTGAGGCAATTAGCCTCATAATTTAAATAAACAAAGTTCCTCCCGTTTTTGTTTCGGTTACCTGATTTTTTTTTTATCCAAATGAATGTCTAATTTTAGTTTTGAATTATTAGAGGTGGTTCTTGCCTCGGGTCTCTTGTTAAATTAGCTGGCAGAGATCTGGACTCCTCCACCCCAGGCGCATGAGCTTTCTGAGCCTCCTGTTTTAGCATTCCCAAGCCTTCTATCTGGCATCTTGGGAAGCAATGTGAATAACTACAGTACAAGGTGAACTGCCTCTGGAAGAGCACACAGATCTAGAAACGGTTGCCTGGAGAGACCAGATCCTTCCAGTCTGACAAAGGCATCGGTAAGCCCATGTCCTTCCTGACCCTGTGGTCCCCAGCCTGTTGTGCTCAGGCCACATGTTCCTCCGCTGGTCCCGCGCCAAGCCACAGTCTACAGTGACACTTCCAACTGGGATTTTAGGGCTGGTATGGCTGCCTCTCCCAATCCCATCTTTCTTCTCGTAACTCTCCCTTGACAGTGGGAATCCCCTCATCTGGTTCCTGCTGAGACTGAGGCGTCTAAAGCATGGCTATCATTCCCAAGGAACGAGACTTCACAGTTAGCTGCTATCTGCATCTAACACCTCCATTATTCAGCACTTCTTGCCTTTATCCTAGATGGCACTAGCTATGGCGTGCATCCAGGTAAATATGACCTGTGCTGGCTTGCTTTGTATGTGCGTGTGTTTGTGTGTGCAGGTGCTCACGTGTGTGAATTCGGAAGGCAGAGGACAGCCTCCTTTGTTGTTCTTTGGATGCCATTCACCTTGCTGTTTTGAGGCAGCGTCTCTCATTGCTATGGGGGCTCTCCAAATAGGCTTGGCTGGCTGGTCAGAGAGTCCCAGGGATCTGTACATCTTTGCCTCCCGGAGTGGGATTGCAAGAGCACATGCTTGTATGTTTGTTTTGTCTGTTTTGTTTTGCACGGATTCCTGGGATCTAATGTAGGTCCTGCTGCTTGTAAGGCAAGCACTTTAGTGGCCAAATCCTTACACCAGTGCTGCCCTGTTGCTCCTACTATGTGTCTGTGAAGGGAGAGTCTCTCTTTTAGTTTTGGCCACTTCCTGAGATATGTCTTGCTCAGTGTGACTCAGCACTATTCACCCATTCACTACTAACTTCTTTTTTTTTTTTTTTAAAGATTTTAATTTTTATTTAGTGTGAGGTTAGGTCTGTGTGTGGAGGTCCAAGGACAGCTTGTAGTAGTTGGTTCTCTCCTTCCACCACATGGGTCCCAGGAATCGAACTCAGGTCCTTGGGCTTTGCAGCAAACACTTATTCACTAAGTTCTTATAGGTCCTCTTATCCTAGCTGGTTTTAGCCCCTCCCCCTGCAAGGAGGGGGCTGTGATGTATGTGTAGAGGCGATGTGCCTATCTGATTGGACAGTATGGTGTCCATGGTGTCAGGGCTGCAGGCTAGACATTGACCTTAGCAGATGATGAACCTGAGTTTGATTCCCATCCCTTTCACTTCCAGATTTCTTACCTAGCCTGAACTTCAACTGTTTTGTTAAAGTAGGTACCACATTGCTATCTATCTAGAAGAGGAAGAGTAGTTATTAGAAATAACTTACACGGAGTACCTCAGAAGAGCTTTACTATAATGTTGCATATACTATTTAATAAATTGATATATATATATGCTTTAATATTTGTACTTATTTTTTGTTATATGTATGGGTGTTTTGCCTGCATATATGTCTGTGCATCGCATGCACACAGTGTCTTCAGAGGATAGAGGAAGGCACCAACGCCCTGAAACCCAAGTTACAGAAGACTGTTAGCCACCATATGCATCCTGGTATTTGAACCCAGACCCTCTGGAAGTGCAGCCAATGCTCTTAATCACTGATGCATATCTCCAGCCCCCAATGTTTATATTTCTATATAATAAGAACTGACAGTCAAGTATAGAACTGTTGTATATGCAATAAGAATATGGGTATTTTATTCTATTGCTGTTGTTCCTCATTCTCTTTTCTCTACCCTAGCAAAACTTTATTTCTCTAGTACCTTGTTTCTGTGTATTCATGTGCACACTTGCATGAATACAGGTACACTTGTATGCATACAGAGGCCACAAGACAACTTAGGTTCTTTGGAACTTTATCCACCATATTTTGAGACCATATTTCTCATTGTCCTGGAGTTCTGCTAGTAGGCTAGCCTGGATAGCTGGCTTTCAAGTCACAGGAACCCACCTATCTTTGCTTTTTTTGTCTCTGGGACTACGGCTAGATTTGTGTGTATATGTGTGCACATGTGTGCACCAGCCTGAGCACCTGTGGAGGCCAGAGGTCAACAACTGGTGTCTTATCTTTTGATACAGGGCCTCTCACTGAACATGGAATTCACTGGGCCAGACTGGCTGGCCAGGGAGCTCCTGGTATCCCCATTTCCATCTCTCAGCTCTGGGTTTAAAAGAATGTTGCTATACCTGACTTTTTTTTTTCCCCACAGATGCTGAGGTTCTGAATTCAGGTCCCCATGCTTATGTGGCAAGTACTTTACCTACCCAATGAGCTACCCAACCCCTACAGACCAAATATTTAAAATGTAGGTTCTGAGGATTGAATTCAGGTCCTTATGCTTATAAGGCAAGCATTTTATTGACTGAATTATCTTTCTAGCTTCGTACTTGTCTTGGGAGGAAAAGGTTACATAAGTTAAACAGTGCAGGGAACACACATGACATTCACTCTGGTGACTCTGTCTTCAATGAATTATGCTCTTGCAATTGAGAAAATACCATTATACATGAACTTTGGTTCATGGTACTAATACTACCTAAAGTATATGGATGGAAGATTTTACTCTGTGAAGCAGTTTGTATGAAATGCTCCACAAGATGCCTTTCATTTTATTATAACGATTGTCTAGTAAATGAATGCAATCATTGTTATCCTTAAATTATTGAGCAGGGAAATTGGAGCTTGGGGAGGCAGAGACTTGACTTGCCCAAGGCCACACAGCTGATAGCAGCCGAATCAGGATTTAGAGTGGGGACATCTGATTCTGGAAACCGAGCCTGAATCATCCCTAACTGTTTGCTCCTAGGGGCGATGTCAGGTGGTTTAAACAGTGAGACTCAGCTTTCAGAAAACAGAGGGCAGAGACGGGATGATATTCACCCAGATGGCTTCTGGGGGAAAGTGTGTTAATCGGTGTCTCTGGAGACAGTCTTTACAAAGGAACCATTAACAGTCAAGAAAGGGGAAGTCGTATGTTCCCCCATAAAACCACAGCTCCACTCTTTTCTGTTTGGGGTTATGCCTGGGTTGGGGTCCCCCCAAGTTGTTCACTGCTGCTCAAGCCGTCTCCTGAATCTCGTGTTGTCATTTCTAATAGAAGGCATTGGGACCCCAGTTTCAAGGGCCCAGGGACTACTCTACTGAAAAGATGCCACATCTCCCACTGTTGGGTTTCAGACAGTGCAGGCTGAGTCAGCTGGCTGAACTAGATGGTCACTAGAGCGCCCTCCTGCTCTCTTTTCCACAGTGGGCACTTTCCTTTTTATGTGTGTGCAAGGCGTGTGTGTGAATTTCATGTATGAGCATGCATATATGTAGATGGAAGTCAGAGGCCAGCCTCGAGGATCACTTCTTAGGCACCATCCACCTTGTGTTAGGGGACAGGGCCTCTTGTTGGCCTGGAACTAGACATTAGTTAAGCTTGCACAGTTCACTCGCGTCCGCCCCCCAGCACTGCTATTATAAACTCATTATGACCACCATGCCAGCATTATCTTTATGAGGGTTCTGAGAATCAAACTCAGGCCCTTTGCTCGCAAGGCAAACATTTTAACCATTGAGCTATTACTCCCCCCAACCCCTCCCCGCCAGGATTTGTATTTAATGATACCAGGCATGGGGCATGGGGTTCCAAAACTTCTTCCATCTGTGTTCAGGGCTGAGAGAAAGGTGCTCATTTCCTCCCCGGTACTGACCAAAGCAGTCAGGATTCATTGCGCACCAGGCAGACCGCATCATCCTCATCAGAATGCTACTCTATTGTCTTGCTTTAGAAGCAAACACTACATGCAGGGCTCTCCTTTCTCCTACTGAGAAGCCCGCCTCCCCAATACTGGAAGCCAAAACATGCTCACACTCAAATCTTGAGGGTTTGATTCGATTTTTAAAGTTGGCCACCCCTTCTCTTCCTGCCACCAAATAGATTATGAGTACAGCTGGAGCCTCTTTTGTTTTAAACAAATGTCTTTATTTAAAACAAAATGCAGAGCCCGTCTAGAGCAACGCATAAACAGCTATCCAATTCAGTGACTTCTTCCAAGAGGCAGCCTCTCGCCCACTGCCGGTGGGTCCCTGCTGAGAGAGCGCATGCATCCGCTGCATTTTATATCGCTTAATGTGGCTTATGTATCTGCTGATAAATCTGAAATCCAGGTCACAGAATATGTAGCTCAAGGAAATCCATAAAAGTCGTAGAGAGTGGCTTCACTAACTGCATGGCGTTGCCAAAAGCTGAGGTCATTTCCTCTTGCTAAAAATGCAGAGCCTCATAAATTATTTTTATCACCTCTAGAGTCAAGCAAACAGTTTTGCACAAAGGCCAACAAGGTTTCATCCCCCCCCCACCCCATACCATCACTACTCTTTAATCTTGAAATGTTTTTCACAAGTCTTTTGCAAAATGATTGTGTTTATTCTCCTTCCCTTCCCTCCCTCCCCTGTCTCCCCTCTCTTCCCCTCCCCTCCCCTACATTACCAATGTCCTAGCAAAGTGCATGTAGATCTAGGAACATAAACAAAATTGCATCCGGCCAAGGTTTTTACAGAAAGTGACATAAATATTGGATTTGGAGCTGCAGAGTTGGCTCATTCTCACTAGAATGAAATCCTGATGACCTGAGTCCTATCCTCGGAACTCAGATAAAAAGTCTGATGTGGTGGCTGGCATCTATAATCTCAGAATAAATTCCTTGGACGGCAGAGACGGGAGAATCATATATATGCAAGACAGCAGCAGGGATCCGAGAGACCCTGCCTCAAAATAAGGTGGAAAGAGAAAACTGATTCCAAAAAGCTGTCCTCTGACCTTCATACAGTGCTGTGGTAAACACACACACACACACAAAACCACATAAAATAAGTCTTTAAAAAAAATAGTCCTGCGGTCAGTCAAATGAGTCAATGTGGAAAGGTGCTTGCTATACAAGGCTAATGACCTGAGTTCAATCCCTGGGCCCCGTGTGGAGGCAGAAGGAGAAGACCACCTTCACAAAGTCGTCCTCTGACTTCCACATGTATGGCACACACCTCCATACCCATGCATCATGCAACCACACACACAAACACACACAAACACACACACACACACACACACACACATATATATATATATATAATAGTAATACTGTACATAGAAAGTGGTTCTGAGCTTGGTATAATTATCCCGCAATTCCTAACGCACACACACACACACACACCAGTGACTGGGCTATTTTTAACAATGTGTTAGGTATGCTAAGATGGTAAAAACAAGCCATGGATGTTCAGTGTAGAACTTTCTAGGGATCAGTGCTGAATTAACTTACAGTACATTTGTTAAACATGAGCACCTCTAATAATGACATTTCATTGAACAATGCCCTTTGTCTTTCTCAGTTCATCAGCCACCTATTTCAGTAACGAACCCCAGCCTTCCCGTCCTGATTTCCCCTAATGTAAAGGCGCAGCTCACTTCACCGCCAGTGAAGCATACTGCTATTATTCAGTCCCCGGCTCAGGAAGAAAGAGCTACAGAAGCTATCATTCTAATTGGCTAACAAATACTAAGCCTTATGATCGTTAACGGCACCCAGTCATTCTGTTTAGCTTCTGATGTGAATAACTAAAAAAAATAAAATAAAATAAAGAAAGGGAAATGGCTTGAAGGGAGGATAAAAGAAAGAAAAGGCTAGTGGGTGAAGTTTATGGGCAGTAACCTGAGTATCCATGGAAAAAAATATGAGCACATATTATATTTAATAGCTCAAATGTTATCTTAATTCTTTATCAACAATTCATGCAGATAGCTTAATACCAAATATTTTAGTTAAGATTAACAGCCTGTGAAACAGAAGGCTTGGCAAACGAGAGCTGGGTCTACCTCAGCTGTGTGAGGAGGAACGACAGCCACTGGGAGGCTGGGTCATGCATGAGGTATTCGTTTTCTGCCAAGTAAATGCAGGCGGATTTGGAAAATATTATGTCTATCGTGGGCCTGATTTATACTCCCTGTGGAAGGTAATGAAGCCTGTGTCCAAACTTATTTTTGTTCCTTTTGCGAAAGCTTTCCCCTGAAATGAAAGATAGGCTCCTGCCTGTTTCTCCTCCATGCAGTAGACTCTCCTTAAGCATGTCCCGCAACCCCGATCTCTCTTTTGAACTCAGCAAAACATCTCATTAGTAAAGGCAAGACTGGGCTCCTTGTAATCTTTCCCCAGCCGAAGCAAAGCTACACAATTTACAATAGATCTTCAGAAAACTGCTTCCCCCCCCCATTTTTTTTAAACCGAGGGCGGCTGCTTCTATAGATCTCTCTCAATTACCCACAGTAAATTTAGGCATTGTGCAAGAGCAAATTTTACAGTCCATGAAGAGATGAACTGAAATCGAGATGAAATTCATTGTGACACATTCCCAGTTAGCGCCGTGATGTGTCTGTATTACGGAAGATAGACGTTCTATTAGCATGGAAGCTCCCATAATGGACTGTGAATCATCTCAGGTAATAGAGATGCCAAGCGGAATGAATGAAAAGCGCTATTGGATTCCATTAGCGCCCTTTGTTTTTAAATCAGTCATTTCTCGTGAATAACCAACTCTACACTTCTTGACCCGAGCTCCGAGTGATAATTGTGGACTGGTATCACAATGCATTAATCTGACTTACTGTGCAATTAGTAGTGTGGTTGAGAACTTATTTGGGGTTTCCTAAATGCAGAAGCCTGGGCCTTTTCAAGCTGGACAGTGTATTATAAACACATAAATGGGTAAAAATAGCCTCGGTGAGACTAGTTTTAATTCTATTTCAACATCTGTGGAATTATCCTCTACCACACTGCTTATTTGGGATTTTATATTGTGTCTTTGCTGCTTTCTACCCTCTTTGCTGTTCTTTCTTTAATGACGTCCCCTTACCCAAAGCTTGACACCAGGGCAGAATACTATCCCAAAGTATCCTAAAGGTAGGTTTTTAAAGGAGGTGGTTTTTTCTCTATTTAAGATCCTCGCTGGGCAGCCACTCATCATCAACAAAAAAAGATCAGCATCGCATTTCGTTTCCCCAGCAGCCTCACCCGATCCGTCAATAAACCATGATTGGTCAGATGCAGCCATTGGTCTGGTAATTAGTGCAGGGTTTATACAGTGCAGTTTAAATCTGGTGTCTTTAGGATGCCTGTCCAAGTGCTGCTTGTGCAAGTAGATCGAGACACAGGAATTCTAGTCAATTACACCACAAACAAGAAGCGTTTAGACATCCCGGACAAGCATTCATTTCCTTTTAAAAATTACATTTGAATTAATTAGTTAATTAATTGTGTGTGTGTGTGGTACATGAGACAGTATATAAGCAGAAGTCAGAGGATAAAGGAGTTGGATGTCTTCTCCCACCATGTGGGTCCTGGGGATCAAACAGAGGCATGAAGCTTTTACGCAGTGAGCCATCTTGCAAGCCCCAAGCATATATTTCTTAATTCGCTGCATCTAATATAAATGTGTTGGCTTGTCACGAGACAAAGCTGCACTTGTCCCTAAACTCTGAAATGGGTACGTATACGTTTCAGACACATCCCCAGTGCGCACACACACACACACACACACACACACACACACACACGATTTACAAGGCAGGAACAAGGCAATTTTGCAAAAGGACGGTAGCATCCAAAGCAAGCAAAGCAACACAACTCCAGTTGCTTTAATATTTCCCCACAAATCCCCCAGACACCTTTAAGAAGAGCCCACTCTACGTCTTCCATCTACGCTCATCTGTTTCCACACCAGGACGAACAATATTATCCCCATCAGCAGGAGGATGTGAGAGGAGAGAGCCTCCGTTTGAGGCTTTCTCCTTAATGTTGTACTGACAGGTGTAAGATTAACTTTGTTAGGTGTCTAGCCACTCATGCAAACTAAATTAAATTAATGGAACAAATTTCTTTCATAATTAAGATAAAAATTCATGTCAGCTGTAACCTTGCTGTACACTAATTATATACAAATGATTTATCATCTGCTTCGCCCAGAATATTAATCCTTACCTCATTGATAACTGTAGTCAGTGTTAAGAGATGAAAGTTGATTAAATATGACAGATTAGGCAACCACGGCCCTCGGTGCCGGCACTACAGTGAAACCAATATCGCTCAAGTCGCTCTCTGTGTCTCAAACGCATTCCCATGGAAACAGATGCATGCTTAATGAAGGATGCTGAGATTATTTTCAATAATGACTGATATTGGAACAGTGGGCAGAGCTGATCAATAACAATTAGCCACTGAGCCTGCTAAAGACATGGTTAGAGAAAACAGGTTATTTACACATTAGTGGGACCTTATCCGAAGACAAATGCCCTGTAATGTCTCTATGCTATACCATGTGTGAGTATGCATGGCTCTTCCTTCCCTGCCTGGGAGGGGCTCCGTGGCAGAGGGGTGGTATTGTGCCAAGCGCCCTCCTGTCGCCTCTGAGCTCCTGCTTATGAAATGAGTGATTGATGCTGCCAGCGGTTCTTTGGTGTTCTGAAGAGAGCTGCCAAGTGTATCGGGAAAAGTCCAAAGGCGGCTGTGACCATGAAACTAATATTGCTTTGTAGGGATTTGGTTTGAGGAAAACTTCGCTGCCAAGGCGTAACTCAATTGTCGCGAAAATTCTTTTGATCCTTCACTGTAGGCTCTGTCATTTAATTTTAAAGAATCCAAGATGAGTCGTGCAGATATTTAAGGAAAACCTCGGCCTTGGACTCCCTGCATACTAGCTGTAAAATATTTTAATAACATAAATTTAATAATAGATCTGGCTTTCAAGTCTATTTGGAAATTTGCACTTTTATTTTGTATTAATTTGAATCACCCCAGGAGCCAAGATCTTGTAATGCTAATTACTTATAGAGACTCCCAGGATCCCTACCCTGACAGTCAGCTTGGAGAAATCCCAACTCCCTGGGCCAAAAAGTGTTAATAAAAAGTGATTAGCTACTCGGGCCGGGCCCTATTATAATAAAGCATTATAGTCCCCGTGAATGGGCTATGTGCATTCTCATTTCTCTGAATGAAGAAAATGGTTGAGGGAGATGAAAACCTGAGCATTGCAGCAGGCATTGTTACCAAAAGAATCAAGCTTTGGAAAATAAAGGAGCCGGTTCTTTCTTCACACTTTACACTTCCCGACTCAGCTCTGAGAACACAAACAGTGACGCATGAGGCACATCCCCAGTCTGGTTCGTCTGTTTGTTCTGGTGTGGGAAGCTACGTGTGAACACATGCAGGGGGTTCAAATGCTGACCCTCAGAGGTTCCATGTGTGTGAGGAGTATTTTCTTTCCTTTAAAGATTTATTTGTATTCCTATTTATGTGTACATGTTTGTTTCTATATATGGGTATGCGAACATGACTGCAGTGCCCACAGAGGCCAGAAGGGGGCGTCAGACACCCTAGAGCTGGAGTTCACAGGGGTTGTCAGACACCCAGTCTGTGGGTCTGATGAACTCAGACCCTCTGGATGTGCAACGGTCTATTCTTAAGGCTGAACCATTTTTTCCAGCTCATGTCAGAATCTTGATACTTAGGTAGAACGTACAGTATTTGTCTTCCTTTAATCCTGTGGGACAGAGATACTCTGTACTCAAGTCATCAACCACAGGGCATCCACGGCTGAGACTCCACACAGATGCTAATAAAGCCGGAACAATATTATTGTGACAGGACAAAAATGGATCCTAAACAACTAGTTCGAGTGCAGCAGACAGGAAACAGGTTGACACGTTTCCATCAGGAAGGCAAACGGGCATGTCGGAGTCTCAAATGATCCTGGGTCATTTCAGCTTTCTTTTAGCATCTTGATAAATAAGTAGAACACCTATAAAGAGCACTCCACAGAGAGCACAACTTAATCCACTCCCATGAATCCACTCAATATCTCGCCCTTGCCTCCACCAAAAACCAAACAAACAGCCTAACGTTTTGTTATTTCTCCAAGTGGAGCTAAAGTTGCATTTAATACAAAGGTAACCATGGAATAATATTGTATTTTTCTAAGCACAGTGGATAGCATGGTATGCAAATAAAACGTGGGTCTCAGGATAAAGTTCATTAGTTCACATAGTTGCTCTCAATGTATGCATTTATTACATTCCTCTTTTATTATTTTATTTTATTTATTATTATTGTTTTGGTGGTAGTGGTGCTGTGTGTGTATAAGCGCATGTGTGAAGGTCAGAGGGCAGCTTCTGGGAGTCCGTTCTCTCCTTGTCCTTTATGAGGGTCCTGGGAATTGAACTCAGGCAATCGAGCTTGTATGGCCCTGTTTACAGTCTTCCTGAAAACACCATGGTCTGCTCTCTAGGCTGAGGACTTGTTCTCGCTAGCTAGCCCAGTTTCATTTTCTCCACACCTACCCTGGCTGGAAACGGAGTTGGGGCAATTACCCTTTCTCGACCGTCTGAACAACACAATTATTGGGAAGATAATAAGATTATCCAGGCTTTTGCTTCTTCAAATGATACTGAGGAATTCTGACTGAGTACTATCTCGCATGCATTCATCTTTAAAACAAATAAGGAAAGTGCAAACGTGCCTTTGGGCTAATGAGGACCCTGAGACAGGGCTGTAGATACATTTTCTCACTCGCCTAATGAGCAAAGTGACAGATAGGGAGGCTTTCACAGTTGAGTAATTCTCCAGCAGCAGCAAATGTAGGAGCCTTCCTGCCTGCGGAAGGTTGCCGAGGGAGGTGTTCTGAGATGAAATAGGCACACCCTGACTACGCTGGCCAGAGTGAGCTATCACCCAGAGAGGAAGTCTTGGGGCAAACTCCATGAGGAGACTGAGCTAGGAAACAAACAGAACAACAACAACAAAAATCATTTCCCTCCTGACTTTCAATTAGAATTGAATTAAAACAATGGGTAAGAAAAAAAATTAAAATGTCACCTGTTCCTTATCAGGCCAACTACCTAGAACGGGCCGGGCAGGACTAAGGATCATGAAGGCAATTGCCTCACCAACTGGGACTGAGCACTGATGTACCTGGGCCTCTCCCCTTGCAGGGCCTTGGTGTTGGGCAGGCTTAGTTCTCAGGCAAAGTGAGAAAGTTGAAGGAATGCTAAAGGCAGTCAAGGTGGGGGGAGGGGCAGGGATGAGAGAGATGAAGGTGGGTTTCTATGGAGCACTCCCAGAAGCCCACTAGACAGTTCATGGAGTGAAAGGCTGCGGGGGAGAGGGCACATCTTGAAACTCCTTTATTTTTGTTAGGAAACTCTTCCACACCGCCTCTGTGCCAGGACGATCCATCCTGTGCCCTCTTGCCAGCTGTGGAAGTAGGCAGTGTTAGCCGCTGGGAAGGGTACAGGCTGAGGAACACAAGGCTAAGGAACTTGCTCTGGCTCTCCTGGCTAGCCACGGAGAGTGTGGAACCCGCAGTCAGTCTTCAAATCCAAGGTCAGTTCTCCTCACCTCCAGGAAGTTGACGCAGGGCAAAGAGCCAAGAAGCTAGCCACAGAAACAATCAGTCTCGGCCCTTTAAAAGATAAGTTTTACGGGCTGCTGAGATGACTCGATGGGTAAATGGCACTTCCTGCATGCCTGACGACCTGAGTTCAATCCCTGAGACCCACAAAGTAGAAGAAAAAATCCAATTTCCAAAAGTAACCTTTGAATGCCATGGCACACACACCAACACATATGTTTAGACAAAGAGATAAATAAACACAAAATCCCTTTACATATTTGTTAAATTTACATCTAACACTTATACACATTTCTAGGGCAGAGTGCCATACTTTTCTACAGGCATAAAGTGTATAATGAGCAAACCTGGGTAAGCAGGATTTCTGCTTCCTCCAGCAATATTTCCATGTTTGCAACTTCCAACTCTTCTAATCATTTAGAACTAGTCAGAAATCAGTGAAGGTACCAGAAGTTATGATTCTGTTCCTGGTAACACACACACACACACACACACACACGCACGCGCGCACATGCAATGTTGTAGTAATATGTGTGTGGCATGCAGTACATGCAGTTCCAAGCCGTAGAGGAAGAGGTAGAAGAATGGCGAGTTCAAGGTCATCCTCAGCTACTTAGCAAGCTCAGGCCACCCTGAGAAACATAAGACCTTAAAAAAGAAAAGGAAGGAAGAAAGGGAGGGAAAAAACTATAGGAGACTAAGAAACCTTATTGTACTCTAGAGACTAGAACTGTTCTAGAACCAGTTTCCCAAGATATCTACCCTCCCCGAGGCACCACCTCCCAAACTTTGTCAACCACCTTCTCCATTCCTCCCTGCTATGGATTTTCCTCAGGCGCACACAAAGTGCCAGTCCCCCTGGCTTGTTCTTAACATGGCGTCCTTCCTTCTTCTCTATGTTACTGTAAAAGACAGCATTTCATTCTTTCATTGCCTGAAAAATAGTCCATCATGTTTGCACACCACACCTTCCCTATCCACTCATCTCTCAGTGGACACACCCGTGATCATACATGTCTCGGTCACTGTCGACTACACAGGAGGACACTTTACACTAGTGAATTCCCTGTCCACCAATGGGGGCCTAGAGCTCTGTCTGTCCCCGTCTGTGTCTTTCTGTGTCTCTGTAGCTATGTGTGTGTGCGTGCAGGAGTGTGCTAACACATTTGTGCTCATGCATCTGGAGACGAGAAGACAATCTCGGCTGCCATGACTCAGGTGCTGTCCACCTTAAGTTTTGTTTGTTTGATTGATTTTGTTTTGTTTGAGACAGTCTCTTCCTGGCCTGGAACTTGTGGAGGGATTGAGGCCGGCCAGCCAGTCTGTCCCAGGGGTCTGTTTCCACCTCCACAGTGGTAGGATGGTAAGCAGTCTTTCTTATGCCCGGCTTTTTTTTTTTTTTTTTTTTTTTTTTTACATGCATTTTGGAGATTGAACTCTGTTTCTCAAGCTTCCAAGGTAAACAATTTACTGACTGAACCTTTCACTAGCCTTAATTTATTTTATTTCCTTCACGAAGACAATCACCATTTTGTGGAAAGTGAAACAGAAATAGAGAGAGTTTGAGGTCTGAGAACAAGCTGTAAGTCACACCAAAAAAAAGGATAGAAGCAGGACTTACCTAAGCATCCTCCATTCCCTGTGATACCACAGCTGACTCCCCCTGTGGAGAGGAGGAAGGTACTCGAATCTAGCACTGATAAACCACGAGAAAAACACACTATCTTCTGTAAACCGAGGCTTACATTTTGTTTGCTAAGAATGTTTGGAGGGGCTGGGGATATAGCTCGGTGGTAAAGTGTTACTGGGGATGTCCAAGGGCTCACATTCAATTCCCAGTACTATAAAAATGATTGGAGGGGAAACCATAACTGAAACCATTCCAGCTAGATTAGCTTCAGGAAAAACAACGCACATAAGAATTTATGGCGCTGGTGAGATGGCTTAGTTGGTTAATGTTTGTCTTGCAAGCTTGAGGACCTGGGTTCTATCATCAGAGCCCATAAGGAAAAAAACAAAAGAGCTAGGCGCTGTGTCACGTGCTAGTTTGTAATCCCAGGGCTGGAGAGGTAAAGGTAGGCAAATCCCTGGGCTTCATTGGCTAGCTGGTCTAGCCTACTTATTGGACTCCGTGCTAGAAGAGAGGACAGGTGGATGGCAGCTGAAGCCCAACAGCTAAGTTGTCTACTACATGCATGAGCTTACAACAAAACCGAACTTGTACTCACACAAACACACATGCACAGGAACACATACACAGAGTAAATAAATGCCTTCAGAAAAATAACAGTAACCCCTATCAGTGTCCATTAGTTACAACATGAAGTGCATGCTGCAGTGTTCTGAATGAGAGTGGCCCCCAAATGCTCAGAAGTGTGAATACTTGGTCCTTAGTTGCTGTAACTGTTTGGGAAGGATTAGGAGGTGTGGCCTTGTTGGAGGAGGTGTGTCTCTAGGAGCCGGCTTTGAGCTTTCAGCCTTTTCCAATTAGCCTGCTCCCTTCCTCCCTCTCCCTCTTCCATCTCCTTCTCCCCACTCTTGCCTCCTACTCATGGATAAGATGTGAGCTCTTAGCTACGGCTCCAGTTCCATGCCTGTCTGTTGCCATGAATCAATCCTCTGAGACTCTAAGCCCCAAGTAAACTCTTTCTTTTATAAGTTGCCTTGATCATCATGTCTTATCACAGCAATAGAAAAGTGACTAAGACACATCCTTGTCACTTAGCAGAGACAAGATATATAAGCTATTACCATTCTTACTTAATGCATAAGCAAACTGAGCCTGAATATAGAAAAAAATGGCATTTAACCACTGTTTTACCCTTTTGTTACAGCAATTTGGGTGACTTAATGACTCAAGCTCAACACTAGTTCCCAGGGTACTAAAAATTCAGTTTGTTCAGCCTTCAGCATTGGTATGTGTGGTAGCGGTACATGTGTGTGCACGCAGGTGTGTGTGTGCATGTGGTGGGGTACATCCCCGTGTACCCCGATGATCAGAGGCAGACGTGGGGTGTCCTCCGCCATCACTCTTTGTTGTATCCCATTGAGAGAGGATCTCTCACTGATGGTGGAGGGAGGCTGACAGCCAACAGTCCTTTGTCTCCTCCTTCCACGGTGCTGAGCTTCCAGGTACATATGGCTGTGCCCAGGTTTTTACATGAATGTTGGGGATTTAAACTCAGTGCTTCATGCGTATGTGGCAGGCATTCTTACACACCGAGCCACCTCCTCACCAGCCATTTGTTTTGGTGCCGTTTATGCTCCACCTGCACACAGCTTCAAACCCATCTGATGCTGGCACATTCTGCATCTCCTCGGTGCTTTAATAACCACTGTGGCTTTGAGCGGAGACTCTGAGCCAGGAGCCGGCGCTCCATCTTTTAGAGTGTCTTTACTTTATTCAAATTACTAATCACTCAGAACATTGCTAAAAGCCTTTCTCCCTCGCTCCCCATGCATGCTTAACCTAATTAACTATAAATGAGGAAAACGCTATTCAGATTAAAAGAAAATGTTAACCTATAAATTATCAGACTCTTTTTGTGAAGCTAAGGACATCTTTAAAAAGCCCCACGCTGAGGGCAGATTCTTAGTTCATGAGAGTCCAGCGCCTTCCTTAACTCACACAGACCACAAAACCATCTGTCCACAGTGACCATGGTCTCTGTGTTCAGTACAATGTTATTTACTTTCAATTTACTCTCTTTGTGTTTGTTAAAACATTCCCAGGAAAGCCAGGCATAGAGGCACACACCTTTAATCCCAGCACTTAGGAAGCAGAGGCAGGAGGATCTCTGTGTGTTGAAGGCCAGCGTGGTCTACACGATGACTTTCAGGATAGCCAGAGCTACATAAGTGAGAATTGTCTTAATACACACACACACACACACACACACACACTCCCAAGAAATGGGATAATTGAGCAGAAAGCCCTTAAACTACCCCAGGAACCTAATGGGGCAGAAACATATGGAGTAGCATCCTTGCCCCTCATTGCAGAGACACTTGGTCCCTGTCTGTCTCTCACAGGCAGATCCAGCCAGCAGAAGCAGTGTCTGGAAACCCTCAGTTCACAGACTTCTAAACAATATACCTAACCCAGTCCCTGGAGCCTTCCTGCTGGGCGCCTGGAAAATTCTGGGCAGCACAAACGGGGCAATTCTCTTGGAGGTTTCTTGTTAGGAGGAGAACACATTTGCCTGGCCGTCTGAAAGCCCAGTTTTGTAGTTGGACTTTCTTCTCCACTGCCAGTCAAATAATGACACAGACTTGTTATTAATTATGAAAGCTTGGCCTTTAGCTAAGGCTTGTTTTCAACTAGCTCTTATAACTTAAGCCATATTTTTATTAATCTACGTTCTATCTCATGGTTTTTACCTCGATCCCATTCTGTATGTCCAAAGAGTTCCACGTCTGGCTGGTGTCTCTTGCATGACTAGACTCATTTCATTTCTTCTTCTGCCGGAAGTCCCGCCTATCTCTCCTGCTTAGCTATTGGCCACTTAGATCTTTATTAAACCAATCAGAAGGCAATTTAGGCAGAGACACATATTTACAGCGTAATATTCCACGATGCATTTGATATATCAAATTGTTCTTGAACTGACCGTCGAAGGCTGAGGAAGGGACAGTATGGAACGACACTGTGTGACCTTTTCTGGAGAAACGCGAACAGAAGTAATTTTCCCCAGTCAGGGTACCAACAGCAGATTGAAGAAATGATTCCCCAAGAGTCTAGCTAAGTGAACCAGCAAGTTACTGGGGTTACAGAACCACGGGCAAGTTAAAGGCTTGCTCAGTACCACTGAGAAGCTCACCCCAACCTGGTGATGGCTCAGGAAGTCTGCATCCCTGAAGCTCTCCACAGCTAGCAGGGACTCCACCCGCTTCTCAGAGGACACGCTTGTCAATCTGGTTTAGGAGCTTCCTCAGAAATTGGTTATGTTGTGTGTACTTCCTGTCTCTTAACACTCCTCTCTGCAGGAGCAGTCGTCTCAGTTTGGAGGAAGTAGCTATGCAACAAACAGGAAACTGGTAATTGGGAGGGAGGAGAGGATTTGAGAGCATCCTCCCCTGAAGCTGAGGGAGAAAGGTCTAAAGAAAGCTCACCTAGGCGCTGGCCCAGGGCCGGGGAGAAGGTGCGGGCATGAAGTAGAGATCTCCAGGGCAGAAATTCCCTCTTTTAAGTTGCTCTCCAAGGTTGTTCTTGCTTTTAATGTGGGCAACATGTTAGGACAGACAGCTCTGAGGCTGGAAACCAGAATGTTAGAGCACAGAGCTTCTAGCTTCCACTCCCTCTATCCCCCAAATTAAGCCACACCCCACGCACCTGTCTCTTTAAGGTCAGCTCCATTAGCTGCTGTGACCTTACAGCTTAGAGTCTCCTCACTTCCTTGTGTGGCTGTGACCAGTTCCCTGATGCTCGGACCTATGACAACCGTCAATTATATCTAGAGTCTTGTGATTCTTGGCACAGAGGCTGTGTCACAACACGTGGGTCACCCTCCCTCCCCCAAGAAAACCTGTGAGATTCAGAAATCCCTTTCGCTCCCTGGAATTGAAGGGTCTATTTCTCCCTGTAGTAACCCGTCAGGTTGTCTATCACTGGCGGCTACAACTCTTCATATTCTGGGAACAGAAGGGAATTGGAGCTCCCTCCCTGAAGGAGCCTGTCACGCTGTACACCGCAGCTATCTCTCCTAATGTGCTCCCATTGCAGGGTCCCTCATGGCCGCGCATGACCATTATGCAGTCCCCCTAATAATGCTCTTCTGAAGGGCAATTCATCTCCGCTTCCTCTCAACATGCCTGTCCTTTGCCATAAGTTATAACAGTGACTAAGAAGGTGCAGCTGGCACAGAGAATTCCAGACTCTCCCATGCCCATCACTTTGACTGCGGCTCATAGCAAACCACAGCTCGCACCCCCAGTTCTAGGGGCAGCTCTGGTCTCTGGGTTATTATTAGCACAGGACTTCTGTTCGCTCTTCAGGATTGCTGGGGCTTATAGCTTCACTCCTCCCTGGGTTCTGGCGAGTAGGAGTAATGGAGGCTGTGCTCCC
Source organism: Alexandromys fortis (assembly GCF_014885135.2). NCBI lineage: Eukaryota > Metazoa > Chordata > Mammalia > Rodentia > Cricetidae > Alexandromys > Alexandromys fortis. The sequence continues at coordinate 624,066 of NW_026068185.1, forward strand.
ACCACTGGGGAATACCAGAGACCCAGCAGGCTTAGTATCCACATGTGCGGTCAATTCTTGATTATCCACACCAGTGATCTGTGACCCAGCCGCAGGTAATCCCAAGCAACTGACAATCCAACAGGAATTCCTCTTTGGTTTTGGAATAGGCTCTGATTTTTCCAGCTGCATATCCCTCGCTGACATATGCATTCCTTGGTTGGTTATTAAAAATCATTTATGTTCCTTTAGTTGGGCACTTGGTCTGAGCAATGACTTGAAGTCTGCTTCAGATTGAAAATTTGCCTACCATATTGACAAATGATTCCCTGGCAGATAGTTGAATTTGACAGCACCATATATTATATTAAGAATCATCTTCCAGGGGCTGGTAAGATCTTACTGGCTAAAAGCACTTGCTACAGAGGCGTGGGAACTTGAGTTCAAATCTCCAGCAGCTATGGGAAAAACCAGGCATGGCTGCACATACATGTAATCTCAGCTCTCTGAGGGACAGAGACAGGAAGGCTATTGGGGTTTCTGGTCAGCCAGCATAGCTCCAGGGTCGGTGTGGTAATGTGAATGAGAGAAACCCCGTAGGCCCTGATGTTTGAAAGCTTAGTCTCTAGCTGGTAGATCTGCTAGAGAAGGATTAGGAAGTGTGGCCTTGTTGAAGTAGGTGTGTCAGCTGGGGGTAGGTTTTGAGGTTTTAAAAGTTCACACCTTTCCAGGTGGTTCTGTCTCATGATTGTTATCCCATCCATGCCTGCCTACCGGGTGCCATGTTCTATGCCTACCGGGTGCCATGTTCTATGCCATGATGGTCCTAAACTCTACTACCCTCTGCAGCTTGAGCCTCTAAATAAATGCTTTCTTTTATAAGTCGCATAGGTATACACGCGTGTGCACACACAAATAAACACACACACACTCACACACGGGGGTGGGGAGGATAATCTGGGCACTTGTGTGTGTGTGTGTGCACGTTCGTACGTGTGCCGTCGTGAGTGCACGTGCTCCTGTGCTCACCCCGGGAGCTGGTTTTCCACTGCTCTCCATGTTGTTTTAAGGAACAACACTGAACCAGGAACTTACCAGTTCAGATGAATTGGATGGAGCAAGCCCCGGGGATTCTTCTCTCTAAATTCCCCCAGATCTGAGTCTAGGTTTAGGTGCTACCAAGCCTGACTTTCTCACCTGGGTTCTGGGGCTCACACTTAGGCCTTCTTGTTTGTAAAGCAAGCACTTTACCGACTGAGCTATCCGCCCAGCCTGGCCCTTCCCTCAACCTTCTTATTTTGAAGCATGGTATTGAATTCATTATGGATGTTCATGGGTGATCCTTTTGTCTGCATATCTTAGGTACTGGATTATAAATATAACTCACTATGACCAGTTTACATACTGCTGGCTGGAGATGGAACACAGGGCTTCACCCATAATAGGTAAGCACCCTACCAGCTGAACCACATCTCCAGTACAGATTGCTATCTTTTCCTGTGGATCTGAATATACACACGGCTTCTTTCAGCTCTTCATCTCAGCTTTTATTTTGAGAAGTTTCAATATTTTGGGGGAAATGCTGTAAGTAACTGTGTGTGGACATGACCTACCAGAGACATTGAGAATTTAGCCCACCTGGTTTTTTAATGGTTCAGAGACATTAAAAATAGAAAAGATATCACAACACGGCTGCATATTGTTGGTGGATTTAAAATATTTACATTTAATAAATCCTACGTTGACACTCAAACTCTAGTATTTATATAACTTCATTTGGGGGAGGAAAAACAAACATTAAAAGTCTAAACTCCAGGGCTCTTCTGGATGTGAGATCCGGCCACTCTCTTTCCAGTTCCTGATTCACACTCAAATCATGACAAAAAAAGCACTGGTTGTAGGGAGGGCAGATGTGTGTGGCTGAGCAGGTAGGCCAGAGGTGTTTCAGTGCCTTGAGGAACCTCTTCACACACCAAGAACAACTGGTCACTGGCCATAAACCCTGTGGTCGTAGGAAACAGCTCTCAGCAAGACGGAGGTAACTGAAATGCTCTAACCTGAAAAGCATCAAATCCATTTTTTCTGTAAGGTGCGTCAGTCCCATGACATCTGAAGGACTCTGATGGGGGCTGGGACCACAGCTCAGTGGGCAAAGCACTTGTTGTGCAAACACAAGGACCTGGGTTCTATACCTAGGACCCATGTAAAAAGAAAGCTGTGTGTGGTTGGGCTTGATTCTAAGCCTGGTGCTGAAGAAGCAGAAAGTTGGGTCCCTCAGGCTCCCTGGCCAGCCAGCTTGTCCTATTTGGTGAGCTTCAGGCCAGTGAGACACGTTGTCTCAATAAATGTGGTATGTAATGTTTCTGAGGAGCAATAGTGAGGGTTGTCCCACGTATGGATGAGCACGTGAGCATGCATGCCACCCTTTCAGACCTGTGTCTTCTTAGACCTCCCTCCCCCCATCTCCACACACTGCTGTTGGACCTCGTTCAGTTTCTTGCATGCCTAAGAAGGATAGGAGCTTCCAGCAGTGGGACTATTAGGCTTAACAGTCACTGGTTGCCACTTTGTATTTTTTATGTCTGAGGTAAAAGAACAAAAATAGGTACTGGGGAGATGACTTGGTCAGTGAAAGTCCTTCTGCGTAAGCACAAGAACCTGAGTTCATATCTCCAGAACCCATGCAAAATGGGATGGGGCAACACGGATCTGTAACCCCAACACTGGGGAGAGGCAGGGAGAAATGGAGGGTCCCTGGGTTTTTTTGGCCCATTAGTCCACGTGATGAGGATATTTCAGTTTCAGTGAGAGACCCTGTCTCAAAACATGGGGTTGAGAGTGATGTATGTGCACATAAAGTCCAAAGAACATTGAAGGGCATCTCTTCTCTGTGTCTTCCTCTACATCCAGAACTTCTAACACCTCAGTCAAGGGCCATGGTCTCCTGAGGGTCTTAGAATGCAGGGTAGGACTGGGCCAGCAACCTAGGCAGGAGCAGGCTTGAGACAATGAACTCTGTGTGAGTGGGAGCGGATCCAGACCAGAGACATTTAGAGCAGGACTGAGCCAATGACCTAGGCTGGAGCAGACAGGAGACAGCAAACTCCACGGGAGCAGGTACAGGGGAGTAACTGCTGAGTGAGTGGACCAGAGCCAGAGACCTCTGAGGGTCTGGGACCTCTGAGGGAGTAGGCCTGAGCCAGGATCTCTGTGGATCTGGGAACACCCAAGTCTGGGACCGCCGAGGGAGTAGATCAGAGCCAGAGACTTTTGCGGGACCAACCCCAAACCAGGGACCTCTACAGGAGCAGATCTTGACCAGGGACATTTACAGAAACAGGTCTGAGTCTGCAATCTAGGCCAGAGCAGGCTTGAGACAGCGAACTCCACAGGAGTACAAAAAACCCCAGGAGCGCTGAGAGACCTCCAGGAACACAGAATGAACAATGGGGTGACTGGAACGTTGGCACTGATTGCACCACAAGGAGCAACCATCTGAGCTTTGGGTGCTACCCCAGTAGTACAAACACAGAGAGAAACAATTAATAAATGGGACCTCCTGAAACTGAAAAGCTTCTGTAAAGCAAAGGACACAGTCAATAACACAAAACAGCAGTCTACAGAATGGGAAAAGATCTTCACCAACCCCACATCAGACAGAGATCTGATCTCCAAAATATACAAAAAACTCAGGAAATTGATCATCAAAAGAACAAATAACCCAATAAAAAATGAGTGCAGACATAAATAGAGAACTCTCAACAGAGGAATCTAAAATGGCTGAAGACACTTAAGGAAATATTCAACATCCTTAGTCATCAGAGAAATGCAAATCCAAACAACTCTGAGATTTCATCATATACCTGTAAGAATGGCCAAGATCAAAAACACTGATGAAAACTTATGCTGGAGAGGTTGTGGGGTAAAAGGAAAATTCCTTCATTCCTGGTGGGAATGCAAGCTGGTACAGCCCCTTTGGATATTAGTATGGAGATTTCTCAGAAAACTAGGAAACAACCTTCCTCAAGACCCAGCAATACCACTTTTGGGTATATATCCAAAGGATGCTCAATTGTACCACAAGAACATGTGCTCAACTATGTTCATAGGAGCATTGTTTGTCATAGCCAGAACCTGGAAACAACCTAAATGCTCCTCTACCAAAGAATGGGTAAGGAAAACGTGGCACATTTACACAATGGAGTATTACATAGCAAAGAAAAATAATGACGTCTTGAAATTTGCAGGAAAATGGATGGAGCTAGAAAACATCATATTGAGTGAGGTAACCCAGACCCAGAAAGACAATTATCATATACTAACTCATAAGTGGTCTTTAAACATAAATAAAAGAAAACCAGCCTACAAATAAATCACAATCCCAGAAAAGTTAGACAACAATGAGGACCCTAAAAGGGACCTACATGTATCTAATCTACATGGGACATAGAAAAAGATAAGATCTCCTTAGTAAAATGGGAGCATGGGGACTATGGGAGAGGGTTGAAGGGGAGGAGAAAGGCAGGGAGATGAGCAGAGAAAAATATAGCTCAATTAAATCAATTAAAAAAACAATGTTTCACAATGGAAGGAAAATAAAGAATGTAGTGTAGTTTGAAACACACAATGGGAAAATACCTGGAATTCTTTCATGGCTAATTTGGTGCATTTGAAGTTATCTATCTAGTAACTAGGATTACACTATAGCTCTGGCTGAGGTCCTGTTCAAACCTGGTTTTCCTTTTGCTTCCTGGTGTTGCTAGGCAACTCTGCACTTTCCCTCTCCTCTCCCTCCTCCCCATCTTCTTCCTCCTCCTGTTTTTTCTTCTCCTTTTCCTCATTTCTTTTTGGCCCAATTTCTTTCTTAGTTCCCTGTCAAGGTTCTCTAGAGGAAGAAAATGGTTAGGTGAATATATGCCATAAAATAATATTTACTAGCTTGGCGTTCAACAGACAAGCTATTGGGTAGCCCAACAATGGCCATCTGAATGTTGGAGAAGCTGAAAAGCCAGTGGCTGCTCAGTCCACAAGGCTGGGTGCCCCAGCAGTCCCTGTCTAGGTCTGAAGGCCTGGAAGATTTTTGGAGATGAGCTTTTCTATGCTTTGAAGGCTAAGAAGCTGGGTTCAGATGGCAGAAAAGGAAGGTGACAGCCACACCAAGGAGTAGACTCACTCACCAGCAAGAAGCAAAAGCAGCCAAGCTGCACTCTTTTCTCTCTGATCACTTTTTCCCTGGGTCATTGCTGGGAAGCACCACCCACTCTGAAGTTAATCCTTGTAAACACACTCACAGCCTCAGCCAGAGGTGTGCCTCTGGGTTTATTCCAGATCCAGGAACGGTGACAGTCAAGATGAACCACCACGTTCCTGTGTCATTGCCGAATCTCCGCTCCTCCTTGATTGCTTTTCTATCCCCAACATAGAGTTCTTGAATGTTTTCTTTCTTATTTGTACCAGAGATAACTCAGAAGTTAGTGACAGAGAAGCCAGAAAATTTTGTGGTTTGTAAAAGAACATCCAGAAGTCAGTTCTTGAACACGCACGTTTCCTGCAGGGGATCTGGTGGCTTGGAGGCATGCTTTTCTTTAGTGTGTGTGTGTGTGTGTGTGTGTGTGTGTGTGTGTGTGTGTTACAAGGGAGTTATCATTTAGCAAGTGTTTATTTTGCACGTATTATTAAGTGCTTTGCACGAATGCAACTTGCTTACGCTCGGAAACACTTTCATGAACAGGACTCACTCCACTTTACAAAGCCAGGAAGTGAAGAAGCTAAGTTAACTTCTTAGGAGTCAGCTTCTGAAAGGGGGCTCTTGTTTGAGGAAGAGCACTGAGTGACAGAGAGTCAAAGGTTTTGTGGTCAATGAGTCTCGGTTCAAATCCTACTCATAAAGTGGGAATTACAATTTCTATTTTTTTAGAGCTGCATCAATGTCCAAATCAGACAATCAATGCAAAGTATTCAGAACACAGTAGGTTCATAAGTGTTCCCGTGTCCCTTTATGACAGTACAGGCCCCTACAAGACAGTTTGATTCATCATTTAAAACTTTGGAGGTGGCTGGCATGTAAGGGTTGAATAAACAAGGACTTGGGAGACATCTTAGTTAGTAAAACTCTTGCCTCACAAGCCTGAGGACTTGAATTCAGTCTCTTACACCCTCATAAAAACAGATAATGACATCATGTTCTTGTAATCCCAGAGCTGGGGAGTAGGAACGTGGAGCCAGGAGACTCCCTGAAAGCTCTTGATCAGCTGGGTAGGCCTACTTGGTGAAGTCCCTGGCCACTGAGAGACCCTGTCTCAGACCAAAAGATGGAAGGAACCTCAAGAATGAGGCTGGAGATTGTCCTCTGACCTCTGCACGCATGGTGTGCTTACATGTACTTGCACCCACATGTTTGTGCTTACACACACACACACTTAAAAGAGTTGAATAAATATTCACAGAATGTGCTTACCTAGATACCTGTGCCCTCAGAGGCCAGAAGAGGGCCTTGAACTCCCTGGAGCTTGATTACAGATAGCTGTGAACCACCGTGTGGGTTTTGGGAACTGAACTGGGTCTTCAGGAAGAGTATGTTTGTAACTAGTAAACTGTTTCTCCAGAACCAGGGCTTTGAGTTTTGAAAAGACATTTTACTTGTTTGTTTGTTTAGTTTGTTCGCTCTCCTTCTCTGTGTGTGTACATGGTGTGGAACGACTGTGGGGAGTTGGTTCTCTCGCTCCACCATGCTTGTTCAGGAGATCAAATCCAGGTTACCGGACTTGGTGGCAAGGGCCTTAACACACTGATACACCCTGATTTTTTTTTTTAAACTGTAATCGTTGAACCTCAGAGGGAAATTTCCCTTGACTGTTTCCTGGAGTGATTTAATCAGTATGAAGTCACCAAGGTTTTATGAGGGCAGGTGTTGGACTAGATGTCACAGTCTTATTCTCTTGCGGTCTCAGCAGAAATGACATAGAAGCAGAGAAGTCTCTGAACCGCCTCTTGGTCCTAAAATGTGATAAGCATTTTGGGGGACACAAGGGTCTTTCACCCCTTACCATTTTGGTGCCCATAAAGAGACAAAAATATAACTTTTTCTGGAGTCCAAAGAAAGGTCTAGAGGGGCCTAATTTCTGTGGATTACTCTCAAGGGGTTTTATATAATACAAGGGGTTGATATTAGCTTCTCCTTGAATCTCCCTGTCTTATTCTGATCCGTTCTTCATATGACTATCAAACTAAGCATTTCCCAGCACAAATCTCAAGGTGTGACTATCCCATACTACTTATTAAATTTAAGATAAAAAAGATAACATGGGCTGGGGAATGGCTCAGTGGTTAAGGCACTTACTCATACAGGCAAGAGGGCCAGAGTTCAAATCCCCATCACTCCTGTAAATCTTGGGTGGGCATGGTGCTGGCAAGGGTTCCACAGAGCAAGCTGGCAAGCAAGGATTTGCAGTCTAACTTAGAAACAGCAGTTAAAAGGCAAAAAACTTTTAAAACTCAGATCCAATAGCCCAGAGTTTGTAATCCCACCACCCTGACTCACGGACTTTTATAATGGAGGGATAACCAGTCTAAGCTCTTGCAGGCTTCTGCTTGAGTATAAAATTGGGCGCAGCTTAGGTTCCTCCAAACTCTTGTTTTATTCAGTTTGGTGTGATTTATAGACCAATTACAACCTGCCGTGTGAAACAAACCATCACATTGAAATGAGTCAGCACTCTGATCAATCTGTGGCTCGATTTTATGTAAAGAAATTGTATTTGTTTGTAACTATTTTACATTTGTAATATTTACTAATTCACATAGGAGTCCCAGGTGGCATTTTACTTCATAGAAAATGAGACAGGATAGATGTTCTGTTACCTAAAGAGGTCTCAGGGCCAAATGGGTACGTACTGTGCAGCACAAACCACCTTGATCCTAAATTAAGAAGAAACACCTATTCTCCCATCTCTTTCTTTTATTTCCACACCACGGGTCCATCCCATTGTCTTGGGCATATGAGGAGAGGTTGTGTTTTAAGGTTTCTGTCCTCTGGTCCAATCAGAGTGTCTCTGGCTCCCAAACCACTCAAGAGGAATAACTTTGGGTGGGAAAGAGGATATTATTGCTGAAATTGAGGGCTTTACCTAAACTTACTTTAGTGGGGGAGCCTAACTCCCAAGGGAAAAATAGCTGCAAAGTCACTGCTGGGAGCTCAGAGGAAAATATTATGTTCTAACCTTTTAAAGATTAATCCAACTATTAAGAGGAGTCCCAACTGTATTTCCTTTAAGCCATAATCGGAAGGGTACAATGATTGAACCAAGACAGATGGAGTGCCCCAAGCAAATGTCATGCCATAGATTTACCTACCTACAAGACATTGGCATGGTTTGGGTCAGAGGTTAATTAAAGACATCGAAAGGTCATTTTGTGATTAGGTGAAGGCAGACTTTTAATAGGGCATCAGGCTGCGCCACACTGACAGAAGATTTATGCCCAGTGCGATGACATCGCCACGAATCCTGCTGATAACAAGAGCCTCAATATTGGTCTGAACAGAATGATGAATGAAGCCCATATCGCCGCGCACTGCTCATTACGAGCCCTTTCACTCCTGGTGGCACTTAGCAGCATTTATTTACTGGGCTTTGGAGGTGTGGGACAGCATCCCGGTCCATCGAATACTTTTAAACGTGTACCTGTGATATAAAAATGAAACAAGAGATAAGATTAGGTGTTTGAATAATTGCACGACTCTCTTCCTGGATTATTTTCCTCAGTGCCAACATCATCCACCCCCTCCCACCGTGTTCTTCCGGTGTGTGAGCAGTTCAAGAAAATTAATTGTCTGAGGCAGAAGGTCAGAGGGAACAAATTACCGATAAGCAGGAAACACACTATAAAACAGGGCCTTGCTGAGTCTTGCCTTCCGTAGCCCTCAATATGTGAACAAAAGATAATGTAAAGAAAAAGACGTAAACGCCCCTGCCACACTTGGAGTTGCTGCTCTTGTTTGGATTTGATTAGGGCAAGGATCTAAAGAAAACCTGATAAGTGGGAAATAAATAAAAACTTGAAAAAAGCAACTTACACTACGGCTCAGCCGAAAGCAGAGAGAAGAAAAACTAAAGCCCTGATGAATAACGTTTGCTTTTCCACGAAACTCCTCTTCAACATGTTATGTATTCATCAAACCACCAGAGTGTAAATTCTATGAATAAGCCCCTATCATCTCACAGCCGGTAGACACCGTGGAACCCGCAGCAGCAGAAACCACTGGAGTCCTGGAAAAGGCTACTTTCTACAGAGTTGAGCATGGCTACGTCTGCAGTTTCACAGTGGGGGAAATGATCAGAATCTTTCTGCTTGAGCCACCAACCAGGGCCAGGCCAAGGGAAGATCACATACCATCTAACCCCAAGGCAAGTGTCGCATTAATTCAGAAACGAAAGATGAAGAGTTCAGTAGAGATGGTTTGAAGCTGCATGGTACAAACAACCTTTGCCTAGAAGCCAGTTCAAAGCTTTAGACTGACTGGACCAGAGGGAAAAGACATGCCATCCTTACTTTCTCTTTTATAGTACTAGGGAGCTATTATAACAATTTTGGGTAAATTTGTTCAAATAATAATAATAAAGATCTGGACGGGCGGCCACTGGCTTCGTGGCGAAGAGCTGGAGAGCACTTCATTCCCAGTGACGAGTGCCTACACCTCCAGTTCCAGGTCATCTAACGCCCTCTTCTGGCTTCTTCAAGCACCTGCACCCATATGCACATATTTTCACACGGATACAAACACATGCCATTAAGAAAAAAATCTTTGAAAATGAGTAATAAAGGGAAAATCAATTAATTTGCGAGGTTAGTGATGATGTGAATTGCTCTAGATGTGGCCAAGGATCTAAGGGTCTAGGTTGGCTGGCCACAGAATCCCAAGAATCTGCCTGTCCCTGCCTCCCCAGTGCTGGGACTAGAAGCATGTGCTGTCATGCTTGGCTTTTCTATGTGTGTTCTAAGGATCCAGTTCAGGTCCTCATGTTTGCACAGCAAGCGCTTACCCAATGAGCCATCTCTCCAGTCTATGACCAAGGTGGTTCAGAATGTCTGTCTTCCATGATTCACAGTTTAAGTCAAGCCCTCAATCAGGAAGGCAGTCTTGTTTAAATGTCAGAATACTAATCTGTTTAGGTGACTCTCAAGGAATTGAGTTCTGGGGTGTAAACTATACTTCCTTTTAGAGATTGATCAGAGACTTTGGCACGATAAAAGGAACAAGAAGGATTGTTGCAAAGAAATCTTTAGCTTGTGTAACAGAAATTCATCTGACATCTAACCACAGAGGCTTTTCCCATGAAGAATTTATGAGCATCTCATGGAACTTATTTTGGAAAATGACTTACGGAAATAAATATGAAAGGAAATATTGAAAATAATTAGTACTTGTGGCTTCAAGTTAACAGAAAACACACACATGCTGGAAAAAATATTTTCATTAAAAAGAACCTCACAGAACTGAAGCTTGAAATAGTGATGCTTACATGTAATCCCAGTACTCAGGACGAAGACATAGGACGATGAGAAAGTTCAAGGCCAGCCTTGGCTGTGTAGGGAATGTGAAACCAGCCTGGGCAACTGAGACTCTGTTTCAAAACACACATGCAAGTCAAGCATCAACAAAAACCCAAAGGGCTTGTGAGGGCATAAACAAGGTGTATATTGAGCCTTTTTACTCATTGTAGCTGATGCCTATGTACCTGGTGTCTATTCTCCTCGTCCTTAATGCATCGAGTCATAGTAGAGAGGCAGGAAAATGCTAAGCTAGGAGAGAATTAACAAACACAAATTTCAAGTACCATAAAACCCAAAATTAGGGAGCAGGCTCTCTGATGGTGTTTTCTTCTTCTGCCTTCTTGTCATTGTTGTTGCAGGAATGGCTTTTCTGCAGTTCGGCCACAGCCTCCGGGAGCCTCGGTTGAAGGGAAGCATGCAGGTGAATGTCTGAGCTGAGAGGGAAAACAAATGCATGATGAACAGAAACATAAACATCCCAATTCAGGCCAGACTCCCTCTCCCTGCAGAGGAGCAAAGCCGCAGTGAATTCCAGTGAATTATCGGGAGGATTCTCGGGGAGAGTCCGTGAAATCTGACACAAACAAGTCAGACATGACAATCTAATTAAACCGAGTCATGTGTCTAAGGGAATCTGCCAGTGGCTCCTAGCATTTTCCTTTTATTCTTTAGGAACGTACACACACATTCCTGTGTACATACGTGTGCATGCTGGCGCACATGCGTGTGTCATGTGGAGGCTGGGATCAACATGGGATGCTTTCCTAGGGATACTGAAGACAGGGTCAATGTGGGGGTGCTTTTCTTGTGATGTGGAGGCCAGGGTCAATGTAGGGTGCTTTTCTCAGTTGCTCTCATCGTTATTTTTAAAGATCCATCTTAGTTTTAATTGTATGTTTCTCTCTGTGGGTGTGTACGTCACAGTGTGTGCGGGTGCCCTCAGAGGCCAGAGGAGGGCATCAGATCCCCTGGAGGTGGAGTTACAGGTAGTTATGAGCACCCAGTGAGGGTGCTGGCAACCAATATTGGGTCCTCTGCAAGAGCAGTATGTTCCCTTAACTACTGAGTCATCTCTCTAACCTCACCATGTTATTTTGAGACAGGGTCACTGCTGGTGAGCTTTTCTCAACTTGACGCAGATATAAGCCATCTAGGAAGAGAAAATGCCAGCTGAGGAAAATGCCTCCATCAGACTGGCTTGTAGGCAAGTAAGTCTGTGAGGGGATTTTAGAGATTAATGTTTGACGGGGGCGGGCCCAATCTACTGTAGGTGGTTTCATTCCTGGGCAGGCTGAGCAACCCATGGAAGGAAGCTAAAACACAGCGTTCTTCCATGGCCTCTGATTCAGTTACTGCTTCCAGGTTCCTGCCCCGAGTTCCTGCCTTGGCTTCCCCTTGATGATAGCTTGTAACACATAAGCCAAATGAACCATTTACTCCAAAGATGGCTGTTGATCACAGCATTTAAACACAGCAATAGAAACCCTAACTAATACAGGGTTTCTGACTGCCCCACAGGGTCACCAATTTGGCTACACTATCCAGTGAACCCCAGGGATCCTCCTATACCCACATCTCCCAGTACTGGGATTACAAGGGTGAACCACCATACTGGCTCTTTTATGTGCTAACTAGAGCTTGAATCTAGATCCTCATGTTTGTGCAGCAAGCAAGGTGTTTGGAAAGGGGTGGAACCTTTAGGAGACAGAGGCTTGCTGGAGGAAGTGCGCCACTAATAGTTGGTCTTGAGGCTTTTTATGCCTAGTACTACTTCCTGCTCATCTTCTGCTTCCTGAGTGCAGATGTCATGTGACCAGCCAGCTCTGGCTCCTGCCACTGAGTCTATCCCCCGTTTCATCACAGACTGTGTTCCTCTGTAACTGTAAGCATGAATAAACTCTTTCCACTCTATTGCTTTTTCAGAGTTTTCCATCACAGCAGCAGCAAAGTAACTAAGATCTTACCAATTCTTTAAACCTCTTAGTTATAACTATAACCTTTTTCTTTCATAAAATTTGAGGCACTTGGCAAAGAGCTTAATCTTTTTTTGTTCTTTACTAGATTATTTTGACTATAACAGAGAACCTTATGCATGCTTGGTAGATACTAGAACACTTAGTTACATTCCCAGCTCTCTGTTCCCTCTTCCCCTCTCTCTCTTCCTCTCTTCTCCCTTCCCTTTCTTTTCTCTCTCTTTCCTTCTTTCTTTTCTTTCAATGCCTTTAATTTTGAAACCATTAAATTGGCCAAGCTGTTTAAAATTGCTTTGCAGACCAGGAAAATTTGAACATGTTCTTGCCTCTGTTTTCTGAACGCAAATGATTTTAAATATGAACCCGTATTCCTTTGATTCTTCCACAGGAAATCTCATCTTTCCTCCACCAGCATGACTAAGAGGAAGCCTGCAGTACCTCTCTGTCTTCCCCTATTGCGATAACTAGCTGAGAAGAAACCAATGTCAGCTAAGTAGACGGGCAGTTATCTGGAAGGTCAATTTCTCTCTGTACGCCACTCAAAGCAAACGCTTTGGGGATTGGAGAAATAGATTAGTGGTTAAGATTGCTTGCTGCTACTGTGGGGAACTAGAGCTCAGGTCCAGTCCCCACACCAAGAGCCTCACAACCCCACCTGAAACTACAGCTCCAGGAGATCCTATCCCCTCTTCTGCCCTCTGTGGGCACCTTGCATGCATGCACACACACACACACACACACACACACACACACACACCACACACATCTAAAAGCAAATGCTTGCTTCTCATAATTGCCTAATGTTTTAGGCAAAAGCTTTCTCTCCTGTATGGTTTTTCCCTTTGTTGAAAATAGATTTTGTTCTTTACACAATATTTTCTGATTACAGTTTCCCCTCCCTCCACTCATCCAAATTCCTCCTTGTCTCATCTCCCATCTAGATCCACCCCCTTCCTGAATCTCGTTAGAAAACCAACAGGTGTCTAAAGAATAATAATAAAGTAAAATAAGGTAGAACAAAACCTAGCACATAGGAATAAGGCAAAACAAACAGAAGGGAAAGAACCCGAGAAAACAAACAAGAAAGAGATATAGATACAGAGACCCACTCATTCTCACACTCCAGAATCCCATAAAAAAAAAAAAAAAACACTAAACTGGAGTCATAATGTATGTGCAAAGAACCTTTAGGGTTAAAGAAAGAATAGAAAAATATAAATAAAATAAATTTTAAAATAATATAAAAAGATCTCTGAGACAGTAATGTGAAACAAGGAACCTCCAAAGATGCCTTTGAATTCATTTCTTTGTTGCTGTTGGCCATCTACTACTGGACATGTAACCTATCCTTAAGAATAGTTTGTTTCCCAAGGGAGACTCCTTTGGGGAAAACTAAATCTTCATTTGCAAGTGGTTTTCGATTATGGATAGGCATGGGGCATATGTGTCCTTCTTTCAGCTCTAGGATCCCATCTGCTGCAGACCTGTGCAGGCCCTGTGCGTGCTGCCTCAGACTCTGTTGATTTAAAGGACCTTGTTTTCTCAGTGTCCTTCATCCCCTTTGGCTCTTACTCTTTCTGCCTCCTCTTCTGCAGGGTTCCCTGAGCTCTGAGCTGAGGTATTTGATGGAGACATCCAATTTAGGGCTGAATGTTCCAAGGTCTCTCACTCACTGCATAATGTCTGGCTATGGGTCTCTACATTCGTTCCCATCTGCTGCTGAGGAAGTTTCTCTGATGATGGCCAAGCAAGGCACTTGCTTCCTTTGCAAGAGTGTATGCATGTTTTTAATTTGAGGCAAATCTGCTGTGTCCTCAACATAGCAGCCACAGACATGCCACTGATGGCTATTTTTGTTTGTTTGTTTTTCGAGACAGGGTTTCACTGTAGTTTTAGAGCCTGTCCTGGAACTAGCTCTCATAGACTAGGCCAGCCTCGAACTCACAGAGATCCATCTGCCTCTGCCTCCCGAGTGCTGGGATTAAAGGCATGAGCCAGGGCTGGAGAGATGGCTCAGTGGTTGAGAGCATTGCCTGCTCTTCCAAAGGTCCTGAGTTCAATTCCCAGCAACCACATGGTGGCTCACAACCATCTGTAATGAGGTCTGGTGCCCTCTTCCGGCCTGCAGGCATACATACAGATAGAATACTGTATACATAATAAATAAATAAATATTTAAAAAAAAAAGGCGTGAGCCACCACTGCTCTGCTTACTGATGGCTATTTAGATGGGATCATCCCCTACTTGTTTTTGAAGTTAGAATTCTACTCCCTAAGGCTATTCAGACTGTTTGGTATCACATTCATAATATAGTTTCATGTTTTGTAGTGTGAAAAAAAGCTTGGAGATTTTTTTGTAGGTATTTCTTCTGAGTGTGATACAATCATAGTCATAGAGAAGAGATTGCTGCCGGAAACTACAGAGTACCCTGCACCATTTTCCTGTCTAAATGGTGAAAAAAAAAAAAACAGTGAAAAAAGATAACTAGGGCGTAGTCACGGTGACAAAGCTTCCAACATTCCCTCATAGACACAGGTGGAGGGGGAGAGGGTCTCTAGACTTTCACCAGAGATGCTACCCTCCCCTACAGCCTTCTAACTCCACCTGGTCTTTGGGGAGTGCTAGACTATATAAGAAGTAAAAGGTGGATGGGGAGGGGAAACTCCAAAGATGTTATCACATCACTGTGAGTAGTCAGTCACCCGTGCGTGCATAAGCCGTCCCTTTGTCGGTGAGCTCATCAGTTAATCATGCTGGACTTGTTTGGAGTTGTTTCTTTGGTTTGTTGTGGCCCTGTCATGGGTGAATAGATGCTTCCTTATGCCTCCTCAAGAATTTAAGAGATTCTAAACATTAAAAACGTTGTTAAGACTTTAATAGCTGTATATACAAGTGAAGTGTGTGTGTGTGTGTGTGTGTGTGTGTGGTGTCTGCAGGTGAACGTTTATAAGCCTTGGCTCTCTACTGGTTTGCTTTGCCTGTTTCTTGCATGTGGATGGGTATACAATCCCTCAGCTTCCTTCTCTGGACACGTATGTGAGGGAGGTAGTGCAAACAGAAACTTCAGTTCACATGGAAGTGGCAACTGTAACCTCAGTGCTGATGTCAATTACTTCAGTAGAGGTCACAAGACGGTGTGTCAAAAAGAGGAAACATGCATTCTATTTCTATCCCAGACTGTCGAAAAGACCAGGAGTACCAGAGCTAGCAGCAAGATGGTTGTCATGGTGTAATCATTGGTGTGACTGAACTTTTAATTGTGATTTGATCTTGATTACCAACTTGGTTGTCAAGTCACTTGAGAAATGCCTCTAGGGGAGTCTGGGGATATTTTCAGGAAGGGCCGATTGAGGGGAGAAGATCTTTACCCAGAATGTGCAATACCTTCTAATGGTCAACCAGTTTAAAATGTTCTAAGTGGGCTAGAAACTTAGCTGACAGGAGCAGGTGACCTGGTGTTGATTTCCAGTATCCCACAACCACCTGTAACCAACTTCAAGTTGGTTACAGGTGCCCTCTTTTGTCCTCTGAGGACACAATGGAGGCAGAGGCAGTAAGTAGCCAGAGAAGGAAGCCGAGGCAAAGCAGACAGTAGTGAACCAAGGCTTATAAACATTCCCCTGCAGACACCACACACACACACACACACACACACACACACACACACACACACACAAAGGGTTGGTCTGTTATGCTGCTGCTGATAATCTTTGCTGATGTCAGACTCCAAGTTTCATTGGCTTCCAATGCAGACTGAAGACCAGCAAGTCTTCCAACATCTTCTAAGCTTCCAGCTCCAGGACTGGAACTGCTGGGGTATCCACCACCTGGGCTGAACGTCTCAGTTCCCAGTCTCTCCAGCATGGAGAGCCGCATTTCGACTATTCGGGCCTGTCTGGTGGGAACCAATTTATTAACTCTTCTTTGTAGTGCAAATTCATTCTACCTTTCCTGTCCCTCTAGAGAACCCTCCTACAGAATTGTCTTAGCGACTGTCTCCCAGAGAACAATTGCTTAAGAGGAACACACAATGCTGGGTTGCTCCTTCCAGAGTGGCCTTCAGGACAGCCCCAGAAGCAGAGGACACCTCTGTGCTGGAAGGACACAGAAGAAGAGAGGGCAGCCGAGTTGATCAGGCTGCTCAACACACGCACAACACTGCACAGTTGTTCAAATGGGAAAGACATGCCTAACTCATCCGTAGCATTTCCTGCTTGTAAAGAAAAGAAGCTATTAAAAAGCAATAAAGACATTAAAAAATCTGTTTCGAGGTCCTCACCTGATGCTGAAAAAAATGTTTTAAAATATAAAATCTATTTTCCCAAAAAGTGAAAAAAAATCTCTGTGCAAAAATAACTCTCAAAATTGCCAAGGAGTGGAGAGAAGTAGCCTTGGACTTGTAAGAAATATTAATCTGAGAAGTCTATCATTCAAAGACCTTGTACATCAGCACCAGATTTGAATTATGGAGCTGGGCTGCACCTTCATTTATATGGTCCTTTCTCCAAGTAGCCAGATAATATCAATATCTTGCATTTATATGATGACTGTCTTCCCAGATGGCTTCATTAAATTGCATGTTTTATGAGACCCTCTGTCTGCAACGTGGTCATCTACGGATGAGAAAATGAGAATGGTGCTCCTGGGCGACCCAGGCGAGGGACAAAAATCACGTTTTGAATTTATGCTGTCTTTTTTACCCACGATCATAAAAACATTCAGTTAGCAAGCATTTCCAGAGCATCTGTGTGGGCGGAGCCAAAGACAGGTGTGTAGATGGAGACAGACAGAAGATTGCAAGGTGTGATTGGGAAGATGCCGCAATCTAATGTGCTTGCCCTGCAAGTGTGGGGACCGGAGTTTGCATTCCCAGCACCCACATAAAAAGCCACATGCAGGAGGTCCTGGGAGCTGCCCTCCTGCCACAGAATTCCCAGGAGCTTTTGTCAGAACTGGCACCTGGAGGGCAGTGCCAGGGAAGTATAGGCAGGCTTAAGCAGCAAGAGCAGATGTTTAATCAGGTGACCTAGGCAGGCCTAGGCAGGAGAAGCTGAGGTCCTTACTTGGCTTAGGAGACATGGAGGCTAGGCTTCTGGAGCAGAATTCCTGGGAGCTGTGGGCAGGTCTGGTGCAGGAGCCTGTAGTGCCATCGGTAGAGTTGGCAGGATATGGGTAATCTGAGAAAGAGCAGGAATACAGGGGGCAGATTTATTCACGCAGGCAGCAGAGTGGTAGTGATGGGGAAGGAAGAGCCAGCAGAAGACTTAACCGAAACGAACTATGCTTGAAGAAGCTACTTGGAACCTATGATCTTGAAATCCAGATTAAGACAACTGAATGAGGGAATTGCACAGCATATGTGATATGAAAGGACAGAGGGGAATATGGTGAGCAAAGGGTTAAGTGGGGATGGGCACAGGGGGAGGGGACTGGTTAACCAAGACTTAGGATATGTGAAGAAGCCTTCTGTACCCCACTGTTTTGTACTCTAATTAATAATGCAATTTTTAGGGTGTGGGGGGAGGTTGAATTCGAATACTTCATATTAGTGAACACCGCTGCTCCTGGAAGATATCTGCTATTAAATGGAAATCTCAGTGCAGGCCATGAATTGCCAGTCTATGATTTGTTGGTAAAAGAGGTCTCAGAGGCACCAAAAATACTACACAGGGTATTGCCATTGCTCTTAGTTGCCCACCAGAACTCGATGACAGGATCCTATCATTGAAGACAGCACAAGCTTTGGTTGCAGGACACAGAGAAATCAATCGTGAACTGACCAGAGAATTCTCCCTGCTGGCTGCCGTGTTATGGCAGCTGCTGGGAGAGAAGAGACAGCAATGGTCCTATCCAGTGCTGAATCTTAGATGCTCCAATACTGACCTGCTAGGCAGGAAGTGCCCACAGCAGTGGTGAAACTGCTTACGGATGCTCTCCTGGATGTGAGACCTGCTCCACTGGAGGGAATTCAGGGCTGGTATTGTAAACAGGGTAAAAAAAAAAAAAAACATGGCTAGGGAAGTTGTGGGCCCTAGAGGGGCTTTCTGAATAGTTGTGTTGTCAGACCACCTAATGACTAAGTATGTAGCTGTAGATGTGTGCTGCTCCCAACCTGGCTCCAAGAAGCTTCCTATTGCAGTGGGTAGTGGTAAGGAGGAGATGCATTACTGCTCAAAAGGCCAAGATTAGTGAGTGCTTAGACAAAGACAGGTTGTCTATGTCAAGTGCCCTTCTAAGACTCAGGGCACATCGTAGAAGAGAGGACGAGAAGACTGTGAGAGCTGGAGGATGGGAAAAGTGCTCTGAATTGCTGCTCCCGGACACGCCATGGCTGCTGCACATGTGAAGTCACAGCGCATGTACTCATCCTGGACACTGCATGGCTGCTGCACACGTGAGGTCACAGCACATGTTATCATCCTGGACACTGCATGCTGCTGCACACATGAAGTCATAGCACATGTAGTCATATACACAAGATGAAGCCGATTAGGAGCTCCAACCTGGAAGATAGAGGGATTCCTGAAGCACCACCTACAACTGCAGATCAGGAACTATTGGCAGTTGATGGCTACTAGAGGAGAGGGTGGTCGTTGGTCACTTGCTTATGCCTCAGTAGATGACCCCACACCCATGCACATGAGACAGACTAAGGATTCAATGGGCTATTCTTTTAAAAAACAAAACAATACAAAGGTTTTATTTAATAGTCACAGGTCATCATGGGCCAAGTGGTGGATACTCAGGACCCAGCAGGAAGGTCAAGGCAACCTCCGAGCCTCACTTTCTGACTCCAATAGGGTGAGCACATCTCCCTTTCAAACGGGACCTTTGACATTTCGGATGATGGAGCAGCTGGTGTCATCCATAAATTCCACACATACCTGCGTGCACTGTCCCTGCAAACCAGTCCTGCCCAGCACTTTGGTTACCCTAGCGAGCTTGATGGGCTGCACGCAACTCGTGCCCATGATGGCGGTGATCAGGCAGAGAGCGGGACTATTCTTTTTAATTTAATAACAAAGCTTAAAATAAATTTTAAAAGGAGAACTTTAAGTTGGGAGGGGGATAGGATGGGAGGTTGAGGGGAATTGGAGGAGAGAGATCAAGATAAATTGTATACATGCACAAAATTTTCAAAAGAATAAATACAAATTTTAAAAATCTATGTGTGGTAACATGTGCCTGTAATCTCAGAGCTGGGTAGATAGAAGCAGGCAAATTTGGGTGGCTCTTGTGCCAGAAAACTGGGCTGACTGGTGAATTCCAGGTCCATGAGAGACCTTGTCTCGAGGACATAGTGGCACACACCTTTAATCCCAGCACTAGGGAGGCAGAAACATGCAGATCGTCATGAGTTTGAGGCCAGCTTGGTCTACATACAAAGTGTGAGGCCGGTCAGGATAACATAATGAGACCATGTGTTAAAGGAAGAAACATATAGTAAGATGAAGAGCAACAGAGGAAGATACTCCTCAGTATCGACCTTCACACGAGCATACACACATGTGCACCTGCGCACATTCACTGCACAGCCACACACACTCAAACACACACACACAAATGTTTAAAAAATAAAAAGGAATCAGAAAACAAACAAAAACAAAACACCCTGTTAGCATATATCTAGGAGTTTCTCCCCAATCACTCCTATTCATAACAACATTTACTGTTTTGAGAGTTTTTTTTGTTGTTGTTTTTTTTTTTTTGTTTTTTTAGTATAACCATTCTGATTGTAGTAAGATAGAGTCCCAAGGTAATTTTTATTTTCATTTCCAAGGTGGCTAAAGATGTTGGACATTTTTCTGGATTTATTTTAGTTCTTTTTATGCATTTATGATTTCGGGTACACATCTGTGCGTCTGCATGTGGAGGCTGGAGGACAACTTTGAGGGCCATTCCTCAGGAGCATCACTGTCTCTTTGATACAGGATGTCTCATTGGTCTGGGGCTCACCAAGAAGAGCAGGCCAGCTGAGCAGCAAACCCCAGGGATCAGCCCACATCCACCTCCTCAGCACTGCACCTCTATACCCGGATTTTTTGCATGGGTTCTAGACACTTTACCAATTGAGCCATCCCCAGAGCCCCATTTCTTTTGAGAAGTATTTGTTTAGTTCATCTGCCCATTTACTGGTTGGCTTACTTATTCTTTTGGCATTTAATTTTGGGGTTCCTAATAAATTCTACATATTAATCTCCTGTCAGATGACTAGCTAGCGAAGATTTTCATTTATTCTGCACTGCAGGTTGTCTCTTCTCTCTTCACGCTGTTGTTTCCTGTGGCGTACAGAAACCTTTTACTGTGGTGTAATTCCATCTGTGCACTTTTTAGATTATTTCCTAAACTACAGAGCTAATGACTCATAAATCATTTCCTATGACTAAGTACAATTTCTGTCACCTCATATTCAACCCAAATCAGAAGGAGAGGTCATCTGAGCAAAGGGGCAGGAGTGGTGGCTCTGATGTTTACTTAGCTTGCAGAAGGCAAGGGATAATCTCAAAGTCCAAAGGCTAAAATCTCTGAAAGCAATTCTCAGTTGTTTTTAAGGTATTGATGAAAACAGGGGCGGTTCCAGTATGTCAGCTGGGTTGGGGACATAGCTGAACTGATAGAGTGCTTGGCTAGCATGCTGGAAGCCGTAGGTTCTACCCTATCACTGCATAGCTTGGATGTGGAAACACAAGCCAATCATCCCAGCACATCACTTGGGAGATAGAGGCAGAGGTAACAGAAATCTAAGGTCATCCTTCCCTTCATAGTGAATTCAAGGCCAACCTAGGATACATGAGACCCTATCTCAAAGTCAAGCAAGCAAACCAGCACTCCAAATGAAACTGTAACCTCTCAGACATTCTAAAGTCTAAAAGCCCTTTCAACAAAATTAAAACACTAGATTATATACCAATCCTGCCGGTTCTCAGGAATTCAGAGAAGGAAGGGTGTCGTGGTTAAAGACAACCAGGAACATCTTCAAGGTAGAGAAGGACCTCAAAGTGGGCCATAAGGAATTTTTAGATTCTAATAGTCAATGTAAGAGGACTTTAATCCTAAAATATCTTAAGAGACAGAAGCAATCCCAGAATCAGGTCAAAGAATGGTTCCCTCCCAGCTTGGAGTTTCCACTGACTTCTCACCACAAAGGAAGGCAAAGATCAGTCCCTTGACTAAGCCCTAGCGATTAGACCTAATGCAAGGACTGTCCTGAATTCCAAGATGGTTTTCTGGTTTCAAGGTAAAGTATCCATTTATAGAGATAGCAGCAAGCTAGAGCGAGTAACAAGCACAAAGACTTGAATTCGGGCCCAGGAATTGATGCTAATAAGCTAGGCATGGTGGGGCACACTTGTAATCCTATAGAACTTATGAAGTGGACACAGGTAGATCCCTGGGGCTCTCTGGACATGCATCATAGCTGACTTAGCTCTAAGTTAAGAGGGAGACTATCTGAAAAAAGGGATGAACTGGGGCAAAGTGAGAAGGAACGAAAAGGAGCTTGAATGGTGCCCAAGAAAGAACTTGTCCTTTGACCTCCACATAGAAGTGCTGTGGCAGTGAATGAATAGTATGTGCTTTTCTTTGGTGAGCTAATGGTGTAACATTTGTCTTCCTTGTATGCAGTCCTGTCTGTTTATCCACCTCTCTACCTTCCTATCATCTATCTGCCAATCTATCTATTTGCCCATCTATTTGCCTATTTGCCTGGCTATCTATCTATCTATCTATCTATCTATCTATCTATCTTTATTTTTATCTATCTATAATCTATATTTATCTTTATTTTTATATGTATCTATCGATCATCTATCTATCTATCTATCTATCTATCTATCATCTTTATTTTTTACCTATCTATCATCTATCTATCTATCCATCTACCTACCTACCTCATACCTTTCATCTACCTATCATCTATCTCTTATCATGTTTCTTTGTCTCTATATTTTCTCCTTTGAAATTTTACTAACGAACAAATTCTAAGACCTGGAACATTTCAATTGGCAGAGCTTTCTGGTCTGTGAACTTTGCTGTAACATTTATCAGGTAGGCTAGGAGGTCAACAGAATCACTGAACTTTGGGGTTTCAGTTCCCTGTTCCTCTGCTTGGTCATGATAGGCAGTGCTGACCTGACTTAGCTTATAATGACATAGTTCAACTCCAAATGCTAAAACCAAGACATGTCTCAGATCTTCCAAAGATCTAGGTCTTAGCACCCAGCAAAACAGTGTCTGCTCTGCAGATTTTTCCTTTGCTTTAGTAGCCACTTGGCACGCTGACAGCAGAATAGATGCCAGGCTCTTTACCAATGTTCTTGCTTGGCAATAATTAAATAAAGGAATAGTTTTGCAATCCTTCCTCTCTCTACCAGGGCAGCATGACGAGGTATTTGGAATCTTTCAGCACAGGCAGGGTGAGTTTCCTTCTCAGGGGTCAATCTTAGGTATTTAAAGTCCTACTTGACTTCTAGATATAGGGTGGTGTGATCCCTCTCAGTCACCAAATGCTCTCCTATCACAACAACTTGGGCAAACAGCATTGGAGTACAAAATGTTAAGATTTTCTGTTTCCAAAGTTGCCCTGGATCTCCTGGTTCCTTATTAAGAAATAATAAGAAAACATTTTTGAGTCAGTAAAGGCTGATACTCAGTAAAAATGTATTAAGACTAAGAAAGGAAAAGGAACTTTTAAAACATCTGCCAGCTACACGTCCAACAGAATATTATTTTCTAAAATATGTAAGAACTCAAAAAAATTAAGCACCAAGAAAGCAACCGACTCAGTTAGAAAAAACTCTCAGCAAACAGAGAACTCTCTAAAGCAGAAACATAAGTGGCTAAGAAACATTTTAAGAAGTGTTTGCCATCCTCAGCCACCAGGAAAATGAGGGTTGGAAGTGCTTGAAATTTTACCCTACTCCAGGCAGAATGGCCAGGATTAATACAACAAAAGACAGTAAGTGTTGGTGAGGAAGTGTGAAACGGTGATTCCCTCAGGCACAGCTGGTGGGGTGCAAACTGGTGTGGCCACGATGGAAATCACTGTGGCATTCCTTAGAAAGATAGAAGCAATGCTGCCATATAACCCCACTATACCATTCCTGGGAATATACCAAAGGTCTTCAATTCCAACTACAGAGACTCAAGCTCATCCATGTTTATTGTTGCTTTATTCATAATAGCTAGGGCATGAAAACGATAGCACCTGGTGTGGCAGGATACACCAGAGGTGCAATACAGGCATGGATGTTGTGTTGGTAACTGACTTGATAGGACTCAAGGCCTACTCCCCAGAAGGAAAGACCTGCTGAGTACTCTAAATACAGTCAAGAACCCAGGGGTGAACCTACTACTATAATTTTGCTAAATGGACATAGTTTCAATGGAAATGCAGATTAATGTCTATAAACTGATGAATGGATAATGAAAATATATTTATATACAATTGGTTTTTATTCACCTATAAAGAAAAATAAAACTCAAATTTTCTCATGGATTCTAGCATTAAGACTTTAGATTTGTATGTTTAACTTGGAGTATATCTAGAATCTAGGTAACAAGAAAGGGGATGCTGGTTGTAAGAAGAAATTAATATCTTCAGGGAGTAGTGGTACTAAAATATAGGTTACATGAAGGGGGAGTAATGGGGCGACAAGATGGGAGGGGAGAGTAGAGGAAGGGGTTGAGAAGGAATAGCTAACATTAAGAATATCTGAAAAAGCTATATGGAAGCCTACTATTTAATAAATTTATATATTCATATAAAAGTTGAATTGGGGTTATCCTACACAGGCTCCTCGTAAACTGATCAATAAAAATCTCAGTGGCAGAAGTAGGATACCTTTCCTTGAGGTGTTGGTCAGGGGTGTTCCAGACACCCCTCTCCACAGCAATACAGGGTTTTGCCATGCTCTTTGTTGCTGACTAGACTTTCATGATAAGACCCTATTGCTGGAAAAAAACAAACAAAAACAAACTTTGGTCATAGGGTTTAAGAACTCAAGATAGTACTGACCAGAAAGCTTTCCCCATTGTCTGATTTTCATGGTACTGAAAACTATGTAGTTGCTCTGGGAGAAAAGTTTTCAGAAGCCTTAGCCAGATCTGAACCCTGTGAGCTACATGAACAACTTGTGTGGCAAAACATGACTATGGGCACTGTAGAAGGAGCTGTGAGCAGGCCTGCTTTTCGTCCTGCCTGGCTCCCACACGGCTAACTTAACACCCAAAATAACAACACGGAAACTGTATTCTTTTAAACACTGCCTGGCCCATTAGTTTCTAGCCTCTTTTTGGCTAACTCTCACATCTTGCTTAACCCATATTTAGTAACCTGTGTAGCACCACGAGGTGGTGTCTTACTGGGAAGATTCTAGTGTACATCCATCTTGGGCTGGAGCTTCATTGCATCTGCCCTGGAGAGGAACGGCATGGTGTCTCAGCTCACTTCCCTTCTTCCCAGCATTCTGTTCTGTCTACTCCACCCACCTAAGGGCTGGCCTATCAAATGGGCCAAGGCAGTTTCTTTATTAACCAATGAAATCAACAGATTGATATATGACCTTCCCACATCAAGGCACAACAGTGGCATGAATGTTATGTGGTTAGCCAAACGCTTTCTCAGTCAGAAAGAGACTGGATTTAATGTCTGCCTCATAGGACAAAACAAATGTCCAATACTGTAAATCTGACCAAGGACCCAAAATTGGAAAGATCACAGAACTCAGGGTAAATCTACTACTATTATTTTTGCTAAGTATACATAATTAGTATCAAACTTCCCTCAAATTTGCATCTCTGTACCCTGAAATGAGTGCAGCAATTAAACTTCATCAGAAAAGTTTCTTTGTACAGTGAACAGTGATTAATGCAGAAATTTTAAAATGGGCAAAGTAAAGAGAATACACGTCTGTAAGTATTTAGCCACAGATGAGTCATCTTTAGCATACTCCCCCACCTCCTAATTCAGACACCATTTCAGAAGAGGGAACAGCAAGGTTGTAGGAGCCAGAAGTCAGGTAGGACCGTAGTAAAACAGTGTCTTCTGAGCATGGTAGGACCTCTGCCCTCATGAGTTCATGGAAGCTGAAGTCGCCTGCACAAAACCCAAAACAAGATGAACCCAGTGAACATTTCAGTATAGAAGATAGAGGGGCTCCTGAGCCCCCATTTCTAATCAAGAAGCTTTTGAAAATTGGTGGGTTCTGGGCAAGGAAGCCTCAGTTTTCTTTAAGAGTATATAATCCCTGGTGGGTTGATTATATAAATTGAATGGGCTGCACAAATTGGACTCTCTGGGTTATAAAAGAAAAAAATAGAACATGAAGCTGGGGGAGTGGTTTGTTAGGGAGCATATCTGGGAGGACTTTGGGGAGAGGTAGAGAGTGAATATAATTAAAATATATTATATGCATAATTGAAATTTCCAAAGCATTAATAAGAATATTATGTTTTTTAAATCCCATGTTCTCTCCCTTGTGTGCATCCCAGTTTTGGATAAATGTTCATGAGTATGTACAAAAGTGAATATTGGCAAAGGTTATGAAACTACAAAGGAGACCATAGAAAGGGAAAGGAAACATAGAAGAGGAGGCAAAAAGATCCACATGATGTATGAAGTAGTGCCACACCAACTCCAGTGTTGTCTGTGTGACATGACATAAGTCATTATACCGGACGAGAGCTACGTGTCCTATGTGACTAGGCTTCCTGGAGGTCAATGGCAGACAGCCCGGTATTAGCCGCCCTGGGGCATAGACAGGTTTCTCGATTAGCTGGCTATGTGGGATATGGGCTTTGCACAATCTTTTATAATAATGATATTCTTATATATACAAGACAAGGATTATCTCTTCAGGAACAGCTCTGGGATAGGGAAGCAAAGTATGGGAATGTATAAGACTACAGCAGAACCCTTGTCATACACGGGGTGTATGATGAGTAAGTGAACAGATGGGTTAATGTTGATGGACAAAGAAAGTTAAATTATACTTTGAACTTTATGAAAAGGCTTGCTAAATCCCAACCACCATAATGTATGCTGCATAAAAAGTTACAAAAAAGTATATTTCAGCAGGTGCAAAAAACTGATTAGGTATAATTGGTCACTAGATGAAATAAAGAAAGGGTTAGAAAGAGGAAAGGCCGTGATGGCAATAATGAGACAGAAACTTTCTATTCTTAAGATGAAACTACTTGTCTGAGGTTTACATTCTCAAGGACAAGATTTCCTCTTCTAACAATGCTTTATGTTTAACGCCTGTCCCTGATAATATGTTTTTCTTAAATATTGCTGATGTGACTAAAAGAAGCTTTCATACTGTGCCAACCAATAATACATGACCTTCTGATTTGTTCTTTGTTTGAATACTATATAATGAAAACATAAATTCAGTAAAATCGCAGCAGATTCCAACCACTCTCTTGTGTGTTGTGTCTGTCTGTCATTCGCTGAACTTGTGCCTCCTGTTACCAAGACCCTGCTTCTTCTACAGTCTGAGTGGCTCCCCTGAGCTGGTCTGTGGCAGAGTAGGATACTGTGGATGGGAGGCTACAACAAAGGAGGGCAATGGAGAGAAGGGGAAGAAAGAAAGATGCTTGAAAATGCCATAAGACCCAGTAATACCACTGTTGGGTATATATTCAAAGGATGTTCAATCATGCCACAAGGACATGTGCTCAACTATATTCATAGCAGCATTATTTGTCATAGCCAGAACCTGGAAACAACCTAAATGTCCCTCGACTGAAGAATAGATAAGGAAAGTGTGGTACATTTACACATCAGAAAAAAATAATGACATCTTGCATTTTGCAGGCAAATGGATGGAGCTAGAAAACATCATTTTAAATGAGGTAACTCAAACCCAGAAAGACAAATATCACATGTACTCACTTATAAGTGATTTTTAAACATAAAGCAAAGAAAACCAGCCCACAAATCACAATCCCAAAGAACCTAGACAACAATGAGGACTCTAAGAGAGACACGCATAGATCTAATCTACATGGGAAGTAGAAAAAGACAAGATCTCCTGAGTGAACTGGGAGCATGGGGACCATGGGAGAGGATTGAAGGAGAAGGGAGAGGTAGAGGGGGAGCAAAGAAAAATGTAGAGTCCAATAAAAATCAATAAAAAAAAGAAAATGCCATAATGAAATCTCATATAGTTATGTTGGAAATTGGGATTCCCTTTGTCGTTCCTTGGTCTTCTTGATTAAATAATTTTGAAAGTGGACTCAAAAATTTTATTCTTTTTTGAGTTAGAGCTCAGAAGGGTAGGCAAGCTTAGCAAGGAGATCTATAAGCAACTGCAGGATGAAGGACTTCAGGGAGGTGCAGGAACATTATTGCATTAAGGGGATAATTATTCCTCCCATCTCTTTGGCGTGTCTTCAGGTGGAACTAACCTTCCTGAGGGACAGTCTCCTGGCCAGATAATTGTATTTTACCTAAGCATACTTTTAAAAAGATATTGGACTTTCTACATTTTCTTTTGAGGCAGAATCTCATATTTCTCGGGCTAGCCTTGAATGTATGTAGCTGAGTTACCTTGAACTTACAATAGTCTTGCCTCTACCTCATAAGTGTTGGGCTTATGGTATGAGGCACCATGTGTTTTATGTGGTGTTGGATATGGAACTTAGGGCTTCAGTCATGTTAGGCAAGCACTCCACTACCTGAACTATATCTCTAGACTATTTTATATATTAAATTTTAAAAATTTTGTGTTTATGCAGGGTGTGTGTGTGTACATGAGAGGGGAGGGAGAGGTGCCCTTAGAGGCCAGAAGATCTGATAAGATCCCCTGGAGCTGGAATTACAGTTGCTTGTAAGCTGCCCACAACTGAATTCAGGTCTTTTGGAAGAGCAGCAAAAGAATATTCTTACCTGCTGGGCCAACTCCTGTTTTCTACACTTTAAGTGGTACATTTTTTTATTAGCTCATGATCATCTGAGCTGCATGGGAGAAAACTGAAAGTACAAATTCTTGTTTCATCTTATTTCGTCTGAAGAGTTGGGGATGAAGGCCCAGGTTGGGAGGTGACTGGCTGAAGGTCACCTGGCCAGTCAGCCTCAGAGCAAGGACGTGAAGCAGGTCCTGCCTCCCTCCAATACCCCAGTGGAATGGAAATCACTGCAACAGCCACTGCCAAGCACTGGCGATGACGGTTTGATAATGGTCCTTTAAGTCTGCATGAGAAGGTGTTCAGTTTTTCACTTCATCAGCACCGAGAGACAAGGACACTGCTCCGAGTAATATTTCATCCTTAACTCTGGATTCCCTCGGTTTTATATTTCTGAACCTTCCTCCGGTTTCTTGTAGGGCTTTATGCTATAATTTAATCTTGGCTTATGGCTGGCTTTGGTACCCAGAAGAGTGGCAATTTGTCCTTTAAATTATTTACCCAGGGGAGTCAGTGTTCTAAGAAAATGAGGAGTGAGAACCCATAAGCTTCATCCTCACAGAGGGACACACGACAGTGTTGCCTCTCTTGCTTGTTCTTTTCCACAATGCCTTATCTCTCATGTTCAGCCCTGGCTGCTATAAAACCTCCTCTTTCTGCAGCACATTTTATGTGAACAAATAAAGCAATTTGTGGAGTATTTACACACTGACTAGTGGCTAATTATCTACCTGCAAGCAGAGAAACCATTCTAGACAAGCAACATTCCTCTCCATCAGTTTCCCTCAGGAAGGCAGCTTGGAGCTGATGGCAGAGGGAAACTGGCTGGACAGTGGCTCCTGGCTCTGATGTCAGACCTTTCAGAGCAGGAGCAGTGTATAATCTGTACCTCTGGGCTTGGTTACCCAGCAAAGCATCAAAAGCCTGCAAAAGGAGATAATGAATGAACAGGTGTGATGACTCCAGCAGATTTTACTAAAAATGCAAATAAAGTTAGGCAAAAACAAAAGCAATGACCATAAAGAACATACGATATTGTGAGGTCATTTGTTGGGTATGTTTTATATAGAGCCAAAGTACAGAAGGAGGTTGTCATAGTTTCTCACAAAAATGCTTAGAGATGAAGTCATAACTAATCCAAATACTGAGAACAAGTGACTGTTGCGTGCTCACGTCAACCTCGGCAAGGCTCTGGGAACACGGCAGAAGGGAGGGAAGAGAAGCTATAAGAAAGAGCTGGGGGATACAGGGGAGCTCTGTGAACTGCTATCCTCTGGGGATGCCCTGGCTACTGCACACGTGGACACAGCTGTTGAGGCTATCTGCACAAGATCAAACCAGTCAAAATCCCAGTATGAATGAGAGGTGGGCTCATGAGGCACGTGTGTGGCTGGAGAAACACTAGTTTTGAGGTTTGCTGGGGTGGTTGGGTGTATTCTTTGGGAGTATGGTAGGTTTCCTGCATCCTAATTTTTTGAAAGAGGAGACAGGATGAAAGCAGGAGAGGGATGTGCCTAGGAGTGTGTGGCTATGGCCAGTGGGAAGGGAAAGCTGGTGTGGACGCAATCATGACACACTGCATGTGTGCATGAAATTCTCAAAGAGCATGCGTGTGTGTACGTGTGTGTCTGTCTCTCTGTGTGTGCCTCTCTTTATTTGTGTGTGTATGTTTATATATACCTCTCTGTATATGTATCTGCCTCTCTCTGTGTGTTTGTCTCTTTGTGTGTGTGTCTGTGCCTCTTGTGTGTGTGCACGTGCCCCACCTCCCGTGTGTGTGTGTGTGTGTGTATGTGTCTGCCTCTCTCTGTGTGTATCTGCCTTTCTCTCTCTGTGTTTGTCTCTGTACGTATTGTGTGTGCCTCTCTCTTTGTGTGTGTGTACACCTCTGTGTGTGTATGTGTGTGCGTGCGCGGGCGTGTTGGAACAAATCTGAGTTCAGAAGGCTCCAGTTGAAGTTTCCAGGTTCTGTGTTCCAACACTGTTCCAGGGGCATGTGGTAATATAACAGACACAGTGACAGTCTCTGAGAAAGAGAAAGAGACTCTGAGAAAAGGAGTGAACCAGTGAGACGGGAAAGGCTTGTGTTCAGAGACACTGGGCCACAGGGATCAGCACCATTTCTAGACCAATAGCGCTCTCCTCTTGCTTTTGCCTGTCTCCTTCTTTTCTCAAATGTGCTGTTGGTTTTCTTTAACTAAGATAGGAAAAGGCTTCCCACCTTTCTTTGTCAGCTGGCTTCCTGCATATGTTAATCTTGACGCCGCAAACTCCAGTCCCTACTCTCCTGCAGTGCCAGTCTGTTTGTGAGTCTACTCAGAACTTTTCTGCAATAGAACACCTGACAAAAATCAGCTTCAGGGAGAAAGGGTTTACTTTGGCTCATGCTTCCATAGGTCCAACATTGTGGGGAAGGCATAGCAGAAAGAGTGTGAGGCTAGCCTGACAGAAATCAGAGCAAGAACAGAAAGTGGGGCCAAGCTTTCTAGCCTCAACGTGCAAGCCATGTGGTGATGTGATGTGCTTCTTTAGCAAGGCTCCACTTCCGGAGGTTCCATAATTTTCTCAAACAAGACTATAGTTAGAAACCGTTCAAGGTGTGTGTGTGTGTGTGTGTGTGTGTGTGTGTGTGTGAAGCAGGTGATGTAGACAGAAGAAAAGTGTTGATAGTCTTACATTTACAAGGATGCTAAGAAAAAGGAATAAAATCCTTTCGACATTTAATTTTTGGCACCAGATAATTTGAAATGGCTTCAGAATGTATTCTTGGATGAGTTCAAATAGAAAATAGACAAGCAATCACATTTCAAGACAGGGCGGCAGTGTAAGCCTGTTAGAATATTTGATGCTAGTGTCCAGAATGAAGTGAGCTGTATGAAAAGTGCTGATTTAGGCAGAGGTAGAGGGGCCTAGTACCAAACTCCTGTATTTCGTGGTGCTTCTGTGCAGAGCTGTGCTCTGCTCAACTTTCACGTGATGGTTTTCAAACACATCTGCCAATGTTCTGAAGTGTCTCTTGTCGAAGGGTGAACTCTCATGACACTTTAAGTCTAGGCCCAGCTGAAGATTTTGAGGTAGAAAATTGGGACAGGGAAGAAGAGCTGCCAGAGACATGAAGATTGAAATATAAGAATAACCAAAGATTTTAGAAACCTCTCTAACAGTGTTCTGTGTATAACCAAACAGCATAATCAGAAAAATAAAATGCAAAAACAAACAATAACAAAAATGTTACCTCAAAATGCCAGAAGATCACATTCAATGACTTGTAAAGGATGGAGACTCTGATGACACTTGGTGACTCAGACCAGCCCCACTTCCATTCTCAGAAACATTCCTTTCTTTCTTTTTTTTTTTAAATAATTTATTTATTAAAGATTTCTACCTCCTCCCC
>NW_026068185.1:658429-699064 GCF_014885135.2 Alexandromys fortis
AGGTTTGAGTATGTTGTGTCTTTATTTTCATTAAATTCAAAGAAGACTTTAATTTCTTTCTTAATTTCTTCCTTGACCCAGGTGTGGTTCAGTAGTTGACTGTTCAGTTTCCATGAGTTTGTCGTCTTTCTGGGGATAGCATTGTTGTTGCCTTCTAACTTTAGTCCGTGGTGGTCTGTTAAGACACAGATGGACACTGATTTTTTTTTTTGTATCTGTGGAGGTTTCCTTTGTTCCCGAGTATGAGGTCAATTTTCGAGATGGTTCCATGAGCTGCAGAGAAGAAGATATATTCTTTCTTATTTGGGTGGAGTGTTCTGTAGATGTCTGTTAAGTCCATTTGCTTCATTACCTCCAACAATTCTCTTAATTCTCTATTAGGTTTCTGTCTGATTGACCTGTCCATTGGTGAGAGAGGTGTGTTGAAGTCTCCTACTACTAGTGTGTGTGGTTTGATGTCTGCCTTGAGTTTTAGTAATATTTCTTTTACATAAGTGGGTGCTTTTGTATTAGGGGCATAGATATTCAGGATTGAGACTTCATCTTGATGAAATGTTCCTGTTATGAGTATAAAGTGTCCATCTCAGTCTCTTCTGATTGATTTTAGTTTGAAGTCAGTTTTGTTAGAGATTAGTATGACCATACCTGCTTTTTTCTTAGGACCATTTGCTTGAAAAACCTTTTCCCAACCCTTTTCTCTGAGTAGATGCCTGTCTTTGTGGTTGAGATGTGTTTCTTGCTAACAGCACAATGTTGGATCCTGTTTTCATATCCAATCTCTTAGCCTGTGCCTTTTTATAGGTGAATTGAGACCATTAATATTAAGTGATATTAATGACCAGTGGTTGTTTACTCCGGTTATTCTTATTGTTTCTGATAGTAGAGCTTGTGTGACTCCCTTCTTTGAGTTGTGCTGGTGAAGGGTTGCTAGATGCCTGAGTTATTGTAGGCAATGTTGGCTATGTTGGCTTCCTTGGGTTGTGATTTTTCTTTTATTACTTTCTGTAGGGCTGGATTTGTGGCTACGTATTGTTTAAATTTGTTCTTATCCTGGAATTTCTTTTTTTCTCCATTGATAGTGAACAATATCTTGGCTGGGTATAGTAGTTTGGGTTTGCAACCATGGTCTCTTAGTTTTTGCAGTACCTCTATCCAGGACCTTCTGGCTTTCATGGTTTCCATAGAGAAATCAGGTGTAAGTCTGATTGGTTTACCTTTATAAGTTACTTGCCCTTTTTCCTTTGCAGCTCTTAATATTCTTTCTTTAATCTGTATATTTTGTGTTTTGATTATTATATGGTGAGGGGATGTTTTTATTTGATCCAGTCTGTTTGGTGTTGTGTATGCTTCTTGAATATTCAAAGGAATATCTTTCTTTATGTTGGGAAAGTTTTCTTCCATAATTTTGTGAAAAATGTTTTCTGGGCCTTTGAGCTGTGACTCTTCTCCTTCTTCTATCCCTATTATTCTTAGGTTTGGTCTTTTCATTGTGTCCCATATTTCCTGAATGTTTTGTGATGAGAATTTGTCGGGTTTGATGTTTTCTTTGATCAGTGCGTTTATTTTCTCTATGGTGTCTTCAGAATCTGAGATTCTTTCTTCTATCTCTTTTATTCTATTGATTATGCTTGTTTCTGTAGTCTCTGCTTATTAACCTAGATTTTCCATATTCAGCTGTTCCTCAGTTTGTGTTTTCTTCCTTGCTTCCATTTCAGTTTTCAATTCTTGAACTGTTTCCATTACCTATTTGATCATTTTTTTCTTGGTTTCCTAGGGTATCATTTACGCATTTACTCATTTCTTCAAATTTTTTGTTATAATTCTCATCCATTTCTATAAGGGCGCTTTTTACATGTTTTTAAAGGGACTCTATTGTTTTCATAAAGTCAATTTTTTCCACTTCTGTGTTAGGGTGTTCAAGTCCTTCTGTTGTAAGATCCTTGGGTTCTGGTGTTTTCATATTGTTTTTCAGATTGTTGGGTGAATTCTTGCCTTGGCGCCTGCCCATCTCCTCCTATCAATGTTATCTAATGGGTCTTTTAAAACAGGAACAGGTTTTCCTGCTGGCCAGGGGCCCTGCTTACAAAATGCCTTCTCTCCGTTTCCTGGGTCCTGCCGCTGGCCAAGATCTCTTTCACCACTCAGAAGGGTCTTCAGGACCAGGACCAGGCTCAACGTTTGCCAGTAACCTCGCCAACAAAAGGCCTACCCCTCTGCAGGCCAGCCACCAAAACAGAGGAACTCCCACTGCCCTCTGCCCCAAGCTCCCTATCCAGAGCCCAAACAGGCTAAACTGGGTGATCCTGCGGGCCCAGAGGAAGGGAGGGGGAGTGAAGGAGGCCCCTGGGTTCAAGCTGGGATATGCCAGGGAGAGAGAGGTCTCAGCAGTGGAGGAGCAGCCCCAGCAGCGGTGAGCAGCCCTTGCAGACTAAAGGGGGGGGTAGGTCAAGGGGGTGGGGGCATGCCCCGCTCCGTTTTCTGTGTCCCACCGTGGGCCAAGAACACTCTCCCCACTCAGGGTGGTCTTCAGGGACAGGACCAGGCTCCCCATTCGCCTGTGGACCTCGCCAATAAAAGGTCTACCACTCTGTAGGCCAGGCCCCCAAAAACCTACTTGATTTAGTTGTAGTGTGGAGATCTGCTCTCAGTGTGGGCTTCACTGTTTCATGCTTGGACTATCCCACATCTGCCGCGTGCGTCTGCGTGCCTGTGTCCGCTGCACGCGTATGTCTCCATCCCTTTCTTTCTTAATACACTGTTAATAGTTCTACTGCTCTCTGTGTATCCTGGTCTGGTTCTGTGCTCCAGGATGTTGATCTTGGTAGTCTCAGAAAGTACCCTCTGGACTCTGATCCACTCCTATAATACATTCATTGACCAACAGGCTTGATGTGTGACCTGAGGTCATCCGAATGCTACTGGGTTAGTTAGGTACACAGCAAAATTGGATCCAGAAAGAACTTCAGAGCCCAGAGTATGCACCTGAATGTAAGAGCTCATTTGTTGAGGTGTGGTATTCATTTTTTGGAACCAAAGGATTCGGTCAAAGCATGGGAAGTTGTCTTAGCTATGGGTTCTATTGCTGTGAAGAGACATTATGACCATGACAACTCTTATAAAGGAAAGCATTTAATTGGTAGCTTACAATATCAGAGGTTTAATCTATTATCCCCATGGAGGGAAGCAAGCAGCATGCAGGCAGATATGGTGCCAGAGAAAAAAGCTGAGACCTTGACTCACAGGCAACAGGAAGTGTACAGTCTCACAGGGTGTAATTTGAGCATATATGAGTCCTCAAAGCTCAGCTCCACAGTGATACACTTCCTCCCACGAGACCACACCTACTTGAACAAGGCCATGCCTGCTAATAGTACCACTCCCTTTGAAGGACATTTTCTTTCAAACCACCACAGGAATATAAAGCAAGAAGGAGGGAAGAGTAAAGGAAGCCATGAAATCAGACTGGGAACTGTCTCAAGAACACAAACATTCAGAAGCACACATATGAACATGAGCGTAACTAGTCCAAGAATGTGATGACTGATCTTCTCAACTTGATGGGAGCAAAGCAATAGTGCAGCCCTTTCTGGGATGACCTGAAGGACATCAGTGAAGGGAAATTTTCACAGTGGACCAATCTTTGGACAGTGCACACATGCACACATTTTTGCCTGAAAGGAGAAATAACCAGATGTACAACTATATGCTGTGGCCAATGGATTGGCTGAACGGCCAGGGACTTGGAAAGAACAAGATTGGGAAAGTGATGAGAAAGACATTTTGGAGAAGTATGCAGATAGATCTCTCCAAATGGGTGAAGGATGCAATGATACTTGTGCCCCGTGTAAATGCTCATCAGAAGTGACTTCAGCAGAGGAGTTCAACAATCAAGAAGTGGAGATGACCCCTTCTATGGACCATCAGCCTCTTTCTCCAGTCATCCTGATAGAATGGGGAATGATATTATGAAGACACAGTCACAACACCAGTTAGGAGACAATACCTGAAGGGCAGAGGTAGGGTTCTCCAGAAGGTGTTATATGCTTTGAATACGCATCCTTTCTATGGTATTGCTTCTTCTACAGCTACTATTCACAGGTCCAGTAATAACGGGGTCAAATGGAAATGGTTCCACTCACTATCATCCCTAGTGATCCACTAGGAAAACTTTGCTTCCCGCTCCTACAACCATCTGCTCTGCTGGCCTAGAAGTGTTGGTAGAGGACAGGAGCTCCCCTCGCAGAAGACAAAACAAGTATTCTACTGACCTTAATGCTCAGACTTCCTCCTGGCCTCTGATGCCCTGAAAGTCAACAGGCTATGGAAGGAATAGCAGTACTAGGAAGGGCGAAGGCTGCAAGTGGATTGCTTCTCTACAATGGAGGTGAAGAAGATTTTGCCTGGAGTGCAGGAGATCTTTTAGGGTAGCACTTGGTATCACTATGTCCTGTGATTAAAATTGATGGGAAACTATAACAATCCCAATCCTGATGTTTAAGGAATGAAGGGATGAATCTCTTCTCCAGGATATGAGCCAAGACTTGCTGAGGTGCTTTCGGAGGATGGATGAACTAGAGGATGGGTAGCATATATACCCACACAGAAGAAGGTTCTATAAATAGAAGCTAACATCATATAACCAGTTGTAGAAATGAGGGTTATAACTGAAATGAGGATTTCTGTCTTATTTTTTGAAAACATGTTGAGTATGATATTTTTATTTTCTTTCCTCTATTTCTTTATCTCATAATGTACCATCAACTGGCATAACAGCAATGGTTAAGTGCTGTTAACTTATATTATTATACTTAAAAGACGAACTTTGCCACTTCTTCTAAAATACACCGTGGACTCACAGTTTTATGCATGATAGTTATATCACATTAGGCCAATTGTGGCCTGCTTATTGTTTTCATCTAAAAATTAAGCATGATGTAAGGAGGTATGATTGTGTGTCAAGCTGACAATGGTTGGACTTGTGACAGCTAATCTTGGTTGCCAACCTGAGTGTATCTGGAATCAACTAAAGCACAAGATACTCGATACTCCTGTAAGGATTTTCTTGGTAAGACAGTTGGGAATTCTTAAAGGAATTAAGAATTAATTAGTTAATTAAAAAATGGGAAAAATATTATAATGGGGGGACTTGGATTCCTATATGATAATATGCTAGGCAGTTTGAAAATGGGATGATCAAATGAGAGAATATCTAATTTAGATGGAACTTATGTGTCAACTGTAAATATTATCAGTTGTATCATTTTTGTCTAATCACTAACAATATTGGTTAATCTGAATGCTAAGATACAGGCCTTAGAAAAGCCTAATAAAACAGATGACATAGATATTCAAATCTTGATGGAGGAATTTAATGGAGAGCCAGTTTCAGCATTACATTATAATAATAGAGAGAAACAGCCTAAAGTTTTCAGATACCCAACCTTAATATATCCAGTAACCTCACAGGAATTTCCAAGTGGCAGAGGCTCTGTCATAGCTAACTGGGCTTCTGTGCCAATGTTAGGTTTAAGGAGATTCAAGGGAGCAGTAGTGTCATGTGGCATACAATCGCCTTTTGTGAAGCAAATTTTAAACCTGTGGTCAATTTGTAATAGAATTATCCCTTACAACTAGATAGATTTGGTTAAAGTTGTTTTAGCACCTGGTCTGCAATTACAATGGAGCACCTGATTCAG
The DNA here is from genome assembly GCF_014885135.2 of Alexandromys fortis. Lineage (NCBI taxonomy): Eukaryota > Metazoa > Chordata > Mammalia > Rodentia > Cricetidae > Alexandromys > Alexandromys fortis. The sequence continues at coordinate 664,126 of NW_026068185.1, forward strand.
AGAAGAACTAAGATTATTGAATAGTAGAGGTTGAGAAATCTCCCAAGATCAAATTCTTGAAGAAGGAGACTATGCTACTGTAGAAAGGCAAGCTTTGTATGACGCCCATACCCTGGGTTTATGTCATGCAGCAGCTTTGAATGCTTGGGACAGAGTTAGAGAAATAGAATACTGTCTCAAAAAACAAACAAACAAAAAGTTGCCATGTAGAACAGAATGGATAGGAGTCATAAAGGAATGAAACCCTACTGGGAGCTGTGCATGGCTGGAAGCATTTTCTTCAGGTGAGAAACCCCAGTTCTGGCAGCATTCAACAGGAACAGGAAGGTCATTTGTCATGGATACTCTCTAAATGATTAAGATCAATACCCATAAAGCTATCACCATTTATCATTACTTCATATTTACTCCTTAAACAGGAAGTATGCTATGTGCACACACACATTTGTGTGTGGATCTGAGCAGTCTATGAAAGCTGGAGGGTCTGTTTCTTGGTCATTCTGTTTTCCATCTTTTTATTTAAGATTTGTGTTATGTGCCGGGCGATGGTGGTGCACGCCTTTCTTTAATCCCAGCACTCAGGAGGCAGAGGCAGGTGGATCTCTGTGAGTTCGAGACCAGCCTGGTCTACAGTGCTAGTACCAGGACAGGTTCCAAAGCCACAGAGAAATCCTGTCTCGAAAAAAAAAAGATTTGTGTTATGTGTATTGTGTATATGCACATGTGTGTGAAGGTACCTTGAGAGCCAGAAGAGGCTGTGGGATCCTCTGGAGCTGTAGTTACCTGTACTTGTAAGCTGCTGGCAATGGGTGATGGGAACCAAACTCAGGTACATGGAGAGAGCAGCAAGCTCTCTTAACATCTGAGCCACTTTCCCAAACCGTGCCTTATTGTTGTTGTTGTTGTTGTTATTATAATTATTATTATTGACAAGGACTTTCACCATGAGTTCACAGATTTAACTAGGCTGCTGTCTATGGGGCCCCAGGAATCCTCCTGTTCCCACTTCCTCCATGCTGGGATTACAGGTGTTTTCACTGCATCTGACTTTTTTTGTGGTTGTTGAGGCTCAAACCCAAGTCCTTCTGCTTGCACAGCAACCACTTTGCAGAGGAAGCAACCTCCCCAGACACATCACAGGAAGCACTCCAGTGATGAGGAAATGGAGGGGCAGAGATGTCTGTTAACTTGACATGAGATACAAGGTTGATTGTAGAGAGAGACTAGAACTCAGATGAGCCTGATTCTGATTCTAGATAAGTACAGGCTAATACACTATCATACCTTTCTTGTATAAGACTGGAAGGGATGTATAAAATCTCTAAAACAACAGGAGAGTGGTGAGAGCTGAGAATCTAGAGAATATAGGAAATGTGTGGAGATTATCAAGCATTTTCACGATTCCCCAGGTCACCTGCAAGCTAACAAACTTCTCACATCTCCGATTGTTCAATACTAAATTGTTTTATAAACCTAAGATAGGTGTTTAAAAATGTCTGAGTTCTCTTAATTCTCTCCAAAATATAAATCCCTATCCTTTTAAAAAGGTGATGACTTTCAAATTCTATGGGAGTTCAATTCAAAATCATTTCCCTGTATTTTTTTATTTCTATGGGTAGATTTCTGTTTGGGGCCAGTTCAAATCCCAGAACAAATCTAAATCCAAGTCCTTTTATTCCTGTGATGTGAGCTATGTCCATCACATCATCTGGCTTTTGCATATAGTCTTGGGGGAGGTTTAACTTTTGAATTACATGTGCATTCTGTCTTCTATCAAATAAAATCTTTATATACATTCATACATACTTGTGGAAAAAAAGGAAATCCTCTCCCATGTCTGTCAGTATTTTATAAAGACAGAAATGGGGAGATGGCTCAATTGGTAAAGTGATTGCAGCTAAGCATGAGAACTGGAGTCTGACCCACAGAGCCCATATGAAATGACAGGCATGGCAATGCATGCCCACACTGCCGGTGCTGGGGAGTTAGAGGCAGGAGGATCCCTGGGGCTTTCTGACATGTCTATTTAGCCAGTTGGTGAGCTCCAAGTTCCATGAGAGATGTTGTGTCAAAATATAAGGGGAAGGGTGTGAGAGACTCTCTATGTTGACTTCTGGCCTCCATACAGTGCACATGTGTGCATACACACCACCTGCCACACATGGATAATGTCTACTTTTGGCCCGCTAAGAGTTTAGTTCAGTTAGAGATGAGAGACCTAGAAACTTTGCCAACCCCATCATGTGAATTAACTTTTAATGGCTGTGTATCCAGGGACCTGTACCAAGCAGCACAGACCATCAGCAGGTCAGAAACCTCAGAGGACATTTTGTCATGTGCCTTTGGCCTCAGATGGTATGGACTCTTTTGGTAACTATAGCTAACATGACCTATATATTCTTGGTCTATGTCATGGCCTCCCTGAGAGACAGTTTACAACGTATAATCTTCCTGTCACCTTCTCAGTGAATTCTTGTTCATCCACAGTGACCTGGCCTGCTTTGAGCTCTGTTTGTTGAGCGTTGAGCCATCTCAGGGATCACAAGGCCCATGTGACTTGATTTATTGATTTTAGTTATCAATGCTTCCTGAAAACACCCGAGTTACAACACTAATGGGTAAATGCCCTTGCCACCCTCCTTTTTTAGAACATCAATGACTCAGCCCTACCCTGACTTCTAATCTTCACCCTTGAACACACGGTCTTTATTTTATTTTATTTCTGTTGCCAGTGCTGATCTTAGTAGTATTCAGAGACGGGGACCACACGGCCACGAGTGTCATCTGGGGCCACCTGCTTGTGACTAGATCAATTTACAAGTACATTTGCCATTTTCATTGTGTTTCCCTCATGGTCTGGTAGGATGTGCTCCAGTCTGCTACTAGCTCAAACAAGACTAAAGCCAATGACTGCAGAAAACATCCAATGATGTCATAGACTTAGGAAGACTTATCCAAGAACACATGTTTCCTCATTATAAACCAGCTTAATTTGTAATTCCGAAATTAGGGAATTTGATATATCTTTATCGTTATTAGGATGCTAAGACACTCCTGACAGATGTGTCCAAATGAGAACTCAATGTAGCTAATCCCTCATTGAGGCTCTAAGTTGACAGCTAAGCTAAGCATCATCCCTAGGGTGATGTACTTCTCAAAGTGATGTGGTGGTTTGAATGAGAATGGCCCTATAGGCATACACAGTTTAACATTTCATCCTTAGGAGCTGTTTGGGAAGGATAAAAGGTATAACCTTATTGAAGGAAGTTTTCCACTGCAGGTAGGATTTGAGGTTTCAAAAGACTTATGCCATTCTCTTTCTGCCTCCTGGTTTTGGATCAGGATGTGAGGTCTAAGCTATTGTGGCCACCATGCCTTTGCTCTGCCATCATGGATTCTAACCTTCTGAAACCATAAGCCAAATTAAACACTTTCTTTTAAAAATTGTCTTGACTGTGGTGTTTTGTCATAGCAAAAGTAACTAAGGAGTCATGACCCAGCCTCAGAGGAAGCGAGATGTGACTGCCTTGCAGAAAAGGGTATCAAGCCACATTGTTAACCCAGACAAGAATTATGAGTGAATGTAAGTTGTAAGAGTTAGTTAATAAGAAGCCTGAGCTAATGGGCCAATCAGTTTATAACTAATGGAAACCTCTGTGTGGTTCTTTGGAACTTAACAGCTGCAGGACCAGGCAGGACAGAAAACTTCGGTCAACAAATGGTGCCCACATGGACAACTGCATCCACATAAAGCCTGAGAGAGCTTGGGAAGTAATTTTAGACAGAAAAGAATAGAGTTAAGCATGGCTTATTGATAGCGGCACTTTCTCAGGTAGGCTCTGCTTGCTAGAGGCAAGTGTTCTCATTTAAGAGAGGCTTCCTGACTCAGCTTTAGCTGCAAAACCTTGCAGCTCTTTTAAGAGGTTCTGCCATGAAACACTTAAGTGGTGTTGATGAAAAGCTGACTGTATGCTTTTTGGTGGTGGCAAGGACCTTGAAATGCCATAGAGTTGTGGCAATAAATATGGCTCCAGCCAGCATCTCTGCCATGAGGCTAGAATCTCAGAAAGCTAAGGAATGGGCTGGATCCAGCTGTCAAAGCCACAGCCTTAATCCTGGCCATATCACTTAGCAAATTAAAGACTCATGTGGTCAGAAAAAGAGAGATACAGTAAGAATAGTTTCAGGCAAAAAAAAAAAAAGCCTATAAACAATTTACAATGTGTTTAAAAATATATGTAGGCTTGAAAAAAAAAAAGAAAAAAAGGTTAAAGTACTTAAAATGAAAAAGAAAGGAAGAGAGTAGTTGGGTGTGATGGCACACACCTTTAATCCCAACACTTGGGAGGCAGAGGCAGATTTCTGTGAGTTCAAGGTGTGGTGGCACACACTTTTAATCCCAGCACTTGGGAGGCAGATCTCTGTGAGTTCAAGGACAGCCTGGTCTACTGAGTGAATTCCAGGATAGCCAAAGATACACAGAGAAACCTAGTCTTGAAACACCAAAAATTAAAAATAAAAACAGAAGAAACAGAATTTCAAATAAAGCCACATAAAGATGGAAAATACACAGAAAGTCTGGATACTGTATGTTATTATGTTGTCTTTGAATTGCTTGATGACTGAGGAAGGAACAACAGCTGCTAAAAGACATTTGTTTATAAATGCTGCTGAATTAATCCAAGATATGTATTTTGGAAATACCTTGACTTCAAAATTGAAGTCAAAAGATATGTTACTTTGGAGAAGAGGTTTTGTTTTGTTTCCACAGGAAATGAGAAGCTGTGGATTCACTCTGGATTAGGAAAAATAAGGTTTGATGAAGGAAGACTACCTGAGAAATCTCCGATAGGAGCGGATGGCTCAGATGTCTGAGTTCTACATCCAGAACAGATTTAAGACTGCTGCCTGAGATGATCAAGCCTCACAGGATCTTCCAGTCAGGACTTGATCATAATTTCAAATTTTCTATGGGTCTTCATAAGATTATCAGTGCCCCTAATCAAAAACTATTCCCACATTCCCTAAAAATGGATTATGGATGTTTGCCTTTGTTTAGAATGTTGGTTATAAGATGTTAAGAATAATGAATGTCTGGACAAAAAGCTAAACAAAGGAGAGTCTAATCAGAGTTCTTGTTTAAAAAAAGGGGTTGGGAAATGCTGTGAGACAATGGTTTTTTATCTTGTCACTTTTTTATTATTATTTATTATTATTTTTTTATTTTTGAGACAGGGTTTCTCCGTAGCTTTTTTGGTTCCTGTCCTGGAACTAGCTCTTCTAGACCAGGCTGGCCTCGAACTCACAGAGATCCGCCTGCCTCTGCCTCCTGAGTGCTGGGATTAAAGGCGTGCGCCACCACCGCCCGAACACTTGTATTATTTTTAATAAAATGCTGATTGGCCAGTAGACAGGCAGAAAGTATAGGCGGGGCAACGAGAATTCTGGAAAGAGAGAAGTTTAAAAATGCAGTCGTGACCCAGTCTCAGAGGAAGCAAGATGTGACTGTCTCACAGAAAAAGGTACCAAGCCACGTGGCTAATTCAGACAAGAATTTGGGCTAATGTAAGTTATAAAAATTAGTTAATAAGAAGCTTGACCTAATGGGCCAATCAGTTTATAATTAAAAAAAAAGAAAAGAAAAGTAACTAAGGCAGTGACCTTTGTAGCTTTTTGTTGAGCAGGACTATTTTCTCTATGTTCCACAATTTCTCAAGCCAATCTTGAAATGATGTGATTTGAACAGCACAACAACCTTCAAATATTTGCTGCTCTAGATTACATAGAACCAATTGGAACAAGATATTGCCACACAGTTTCTCTAGACATCTATACAGGCCTAGTGGCATTTGCCAGTATTTCCAACACTCAGAGGCAGGGAGATTGCATGTTTAAGGCCAGCCTGAGTAACATAACAAGGCCCTCTTCTCAAATGAACAAATAAACTAAATGAAGGGAAAGAACTGTAGCTGTCATATTTTATTTTAAGGGAATTTAAATTGTCATGTGTTTTAAACTAAGACCAAACAATGGTTGGGTAGAGTGTGTAAACAGGGGTCTAATAGAGGGATTGGTGAGAGATCGAGTCACCACAGGGCACTTAAAAAGCACCTTTTATTTCCAAAGAATCTAGAAATACCTGTTACTCAATATTTATGCTGTACAACATCATGAAAATGTCTTGTATGTTACTTTTAAGGTTTTACGCCCTTTGTTTAAGTGCTCTGAAAAAGGGTCTATGTGTTTATGAGTTTAAGCCTAAGGTTTTTCTATCTAAACTTAAATTTATAACATTGTAACTACAGAAGTTTTAAAAAAATACTATAATCCAAATAGTTTAAATCAAATCTATAAAAGCCATTCTTGTGGAAATACTAGAGGACAGTGGCAGGACATTTCCATTATACTTCTCAATGCATCACACAGCATCCTTAAATACTAAGCTAATTTTAAACTGGCTTGTATTCTATGGCTATGTATCATCTACTAAATTTGCAGTGTTCCCAGAGTCAGTGTAGGAAGTATTAAAACTCATTATGGGTAATCATGAGTTGATTGTGTTTAGTCACTACAGATAGATAATAACCTTATTGAAATATTCTAGTGTAGCAACTTCAGAAGATTTTTCTTCTCTATTTCTAATATCTTTTTTAAAAAAATCATATGTAGCATGCATATGGTGCAAGGTGTGGCTTCAACCACCTACTAAACCAGTGATTCCACAGCTTGATATCTCTCTCTCTCTCTCTCTCTCTCTCTCTCTCTCTCTCTCTCTCTCTCTGTGTGTGTGTCTGTGTGTCTCATGTGTGTGGTGTATGAAGAGGCTAGAAGATATCCTCAAATGTCAATCATTCTCAGGTGCTTTCCACATTGCTGCTTTTGAGGCAGAGACTTTCATTGGTGTGGATCTTTGTAGTTTAGCTAGGCTGCCTGGCCAGTAAGACCTAGGCATCCACCTGCCTCCACCTACCCAGTGTTGGGACTGTAGGCATGTGCCACCACACCTGGCTTTTTATGTGGGTTCTGGAGATGGAACTCAGGTCCTCATGCTTTAAGTCTAATGCTTTACCTATGGAACCATCTTACGGTCTTACATATTTCTAAACATATTTGGTCTCTTGAGTTACAGATTCAGATTCACATTTCCAGTGCTCTAGAGGGCATTTCTAGTTAAACATTCAACACCCTTTGAACTCGTTCAACCCCAAACTCAAACTCTCAACTCTTGATCTAAATCAACAGTGCTGTTCCTCTGAGAGTCTCTGGCTCAGAACTTGGAAGCTGCTTCCACTTAGCTCTCTCTGTCACTCTTCACATCAGTGGCCAGTTAGTACTGCCAATTCTGTGCCCTCTGCCATTGCCTCAGTGAATGCTTGCACCATCTCCCAGCTGGCATCTGCAATCCTGCCTTCCTCCATGCCCTGCTATTGGTCACCTTCCACACCAATCTAGATTAAAGCAGGGCATGTCTGATCTCCAGAGGAGTTCTCAGTAAGCCTCTGTCTGTTTATGTGAGCTGAACTGGCTTCCTTTACCGACACCTCGGCTTCCCTAGACGAATTTATTGAAGGTAAGCACTCTTCTCATTTACTTTGGTGCCTCAGTGGGTTTCCAGCAGCTTACTGTATGCAGTTGACAAGGCTGTGCAAAGGGGCTAAGAACACAGGCACTGGAATTTACAGATGCATGTTGAATTGCTGCCTCCTCTGCTACTTATTCTATTGCCAAATGATGCCAGACTAACTTAGATGGAGCCAGTGCTTCTGAATTTTGGCTGCATTGGCATTTCTTTAGAAATATATTAGGATTATACAAGGTCTTTATTGGAAGAGTCCAGGTCTGTCCTTCAGCCCAATTAAATTGGAATACGTACAGGGTATAGCCCCGGTCCTTGAAAGATGTCATATACAGTACACACATTACTTCAATCAATTACAGGTGGTCCTAATATACAGTCAGGGTTTAGAACTACTCTGGTAGCTAATTTAAAAGAGTTTTGAACTAATGACATAGGAGTGAATTTAAAGGCTGTGGAGATGGTTCGGTAGTACAGTGCTTGCCATGCAAGTGTGAGGATGACTTTGATCTGAATAGGAGTAGTTACTGAATAGAAAAATGGCTATATTCTTTGTTTTTAAAGTTTGGGTGCTTTTAATTTGGGTAAGGTTCCCAAGGTCAGATTCTCAGAATCTGAGACTCTGGCTTAGTGAAGCTTCAGCCAGAAACAATGTTTAACGTGAGGTCTAAAGTATCTCCCTCCAATGACCTCTGCTGATGTTTGCTTGTATTTAGCTACGAAGTTTTTATTCTTTCTAGCTTGCCTAATTGTCTGTTCAACAGAAAGAACAAAGAATATGCAACATTAGTGGGTCAGGGGAGCTACAGAATTATCAAATCACTGATATTTCTGACAGTTAAGAGGAATCTAAAATCTAGGCATGGTGGTGCACACCTTTAATCTCAGCACTCCAGAGACAGAGGCAGGTGGATCTCTGTGAGTTTAAGACCAACCTGGTCTACAAAGCAACTTCCAGGACAGTCAGGGCTGTTACACAGAGAAATCCTGCCTCAAAACCAACTGACCAAACAAACAAACAAACATCAAAACAAAGGAAAAAAGGGACTTTAAAAACCACCGGGATCACTATTTCACTATAGCTATAAAAAGAAAAACCTAGAAAATGGAATTACTGGACATGACTACATACATGCAGTCAGAGCCAAGATGCAGCTGAGGTTTGAAAAAAAAAAAAAAAAAAAAAAACCACCAGCAACCCAGAGGCACAGAACTAACTTCAGTTTTCCAAAGTAAGTGTGATTCCACTGCCCTCTTAATTCATATCCTGACATCAGTTCATTTTGGATTTAGACTTGGCAAAAGAATTTTCGGGAAGATGGGTCTATCCTGGCTCACATTTTGAGAGGACAAGGCCAGCACCAGAGGAAAGGCGTAGGGGTGGGTGTGAGGACATACTGAACCTATGGGCAAGGAAACAGATGAGTGCGCATGCTCAGAAGCTTTCTTCTTTCTATTCAGCTCAGGATCCCACTTCAAGGAACGGTGCTGCCCACATGCAGTGTGTTTCTCCCTTCTTTCTTTAAACTTTTCTGGAAACTCCTGCTTCGACACACACTCGGAGATGTTCCCATGACGATTCTAAATCCTGTCAAGTTGACAAAGATGATTAGTCATCATATGTGCACGTTTATTTTTCCTTATACATTCTTCATCTATGCAGCATAGTTAGTCCGGACCTTCATTTACTATGCATTAAAAACCTGCAGGCATTAAATGTAAGAGCTAGGGAAAAACAGAAATACAAGAAAGGTCATATTAATACACGCTGAGATTGCTGGTCCAAGTTTAATTTCTCTTCCAATTTTCAGAAACAAATGTGTTGATAAAAGGGTCAGAAACAGGGTTTTTAAAAAGTGCATCTGATTGTCTGCCAGTTCAAAGAAAAACAACAACAAAACAAAAACCAAAGGCATATAACCAATAGCAGTTGCCCGTATTTCCTACAAAGTTCTCGTTAAGATCAATGTAATCAGACTGCATCCGTAATGTATTTTTGGCTGGGCCCCCAAAAGAGGTGATCCATGGAACAGCCCAGTGAAGAGAGGTAATCAAGTCAGATTTTGGTATTAGCTTTCAAAAACACTCTATGGAGGAATGGAATGGGGAGTAGGGAGTATGATCAAAATACATTGCATAAGGGCAAGAAAACTTTCTTTTTAAAATGTGATTTTCTTTGAGGACTTCATACAATATATTTTGATCATATTTACTCGCCACATCTCCCAGATCCACCCTCCACTTTCCCACTCAAACTTCAAGCCCTCGAAATTCTCAAGGAATAAAACAAAACAGAATTTTCCTGTATAGTTTTTCATACAAAACAAGTTCATCTGCACAGTCTCCAAAGATTGGTTCCTGTTGCTGGGTGCGGTGGGTCACACCTTCAATCCCAGCACTGGGGAAGCGGAGGCAAGGAGCTCTCAGTGAGGCCAGCCTGGTCTACTTAGTTATAGCTAAGGCTACATAGTGCGACTCTGTCTCAAAAGGAAGGAGGATGCTCTTTAATTCAAAGGAGGAGATGACTTTGACAGTAGAGAGGTGATAAGGTTTCATTTCCTCGTCCTTTGGTTCAAATTTCTATAGAGCCTGGGCGAGGAGAACAGCTGCCTTTAACCGGTGTTCAGAAAGGATATTAAGACATATTTCAGAGCCCGAGGAAGTTGAAGGCGACGACAGCTGAGTCCCCCACCTTGCTTGCAAGTGAGGCCCACACAGAGGGCGGAGTCTCGGGCAGAGCGTGAGTGCGTGCGTCCGGGCACGACTTCCTCACTCCGCCCCCAGAGCCGAGGCGCCCGTCAGAACCCTAGACTGCGGACTCCGCCAACAACAGCCGATTCCGCAGCCTCTCAGCCCAGACAAGGGCCCCGCCTCCTTCCAGCCCCGAGTGGCCCTCAGACCGGAAGTCCTTATGCCCCGTCTCCGTGGAGCACTGGGAGTTGGCGGCGCAGCAACCGGAAGCTCCTCTGCCCTTAGCTTCCCCGCGAGGCGCCCGGGCCGCGCAGGCGCAGTGCGGCTCAGGCGGAGCTGTGGGAGGGGAGTAGGTCCGGGGGCCGGTCCCTGAAGATGGCGGAGGCGGGGGTGACTTGGGGGTCTCCCTGTGGAGCGCAGGTGAGCGTATTTGGAAGGGGACGGCTCGAGAAAGGCGGTGGCTTTCGGGAAGAGGAGCTACTTATGCCTTTACGTTGCAGGCTGGGTGTCCCGGTGGCAGGTGTTGGGGGACCCAGGACCCGCAGGTGGGGCCTGCAGGGCGAGGGGACCCGTGTTACCTGGAAAGAGGTCGGCGCGCTCTTGAAGGGGACAGCGGGCCTGGAGGGCAGGCTTAGGGGGCGCCGAGGTCTCCGGACAGTTTGAGACTGTCAGAGGGGAGGAAGGCTGGAGGTCGGCGGGAAGGGCGACCCTGGAGGTCTGTTTGGGGACAGAGAAGGGCCAGCAGTCTGTACACCTGACAGGACTGGGGTGTCTTGTAGCTAGGGAGAAAGACTCAGGCTTGTATAGGAAATGGATCGAAATTAGGTTCATAATCATAGTAAGTTTCGAATCTACCGAAGTAAGAGGACACTGAGATAAAGAGGAGGGATTTGGGATCGGAAGTGAATACCGTTTAGGTACATCAGTGGGTGCAGCCGAAGAGAGCTCTTGCCAGGGCCTAGAAGTCGGTTGGTGACAGTAACTGGGATTTGGGGGGTCGCACAGTGGGAATGAGCTGTTTGGGAAAGGTTTCACTGTGCTTTGCTGTGGATGAGGCTAGAGACGTGAAATGGTGTTAAAACTTAAGTGAAAATAACTCGAGTGCAGTGAGTGTTGGGAAAAGTTGTTCATGGGTGATGTTAGCTATGTAGAGAGGGGGGGGGAATTTACTCCGAAGAGCTTGCTGTTTTATAGGATTGATGAGGAAAAAGCACATAGACTTGACAGTTGGGCCACGGAAGCTGGCTAGCGTCGGAATCACAGGGAAACTGACCATAGCAATGAAAGCCAGGCACCAGTTCTGGGTACAGATACGGGAAGACTGCCATGCTGTGTTTTCTGCCCTCACCCCCACCTTTGAGATTTGGCCCTGATGGTGAACCACAGACTGAATGAAGGGGTGTCCCTGCTCATCCTGTCGGGTCCTGTAGGGAAAAACAATGAGCTGGTGTTCTCTTTCTGTTTTCATCCTCCATCCTTTTTCGGGGTTTGTAACCGTAGTGGTTTTATTTGTTTTCGGGCTGCTCAGCTCACATCCGTTATGAAATGAACACTGTGTGAATCATTTGTATTTGGGGGAAAGGTTGATGCTTTTTAAACTGACGTTTGTGTTTTTAGATGATGGCACTGAGAAGGGAAGATAATGTGCAGTTCAGTAAAAATGGTGTTTTCATTGTTGCTGGAAAATTGTTGCCAAACAGTAGCGTGACATTTCTAAAGGGCTACGCCATATGTTTAAAGCGGTAAGCTATGTGACTGTGGCTTGCTTAATCGTTCCTGCATTTGTGGAGAGAACAGAGCGTCAATATATTCAGGGGATACTTTTTTTCTTTCCAGAGTTCTAATGCACGCCGTCTGAGATTCACATCTCTGTGCTTTTATTTCAGGAGGGTTAAACCATGTTGTTGTATTGTGTTTTCGTAATGCTGCTGCTATTCTGTTTGTGAGTGCCGTCCTAATGAGCACAGGACGTGCTGAAAAATGTGGGCGGTAGTAATTTATTATTTGGTGATGTATCTGACCCAGCCCCTGAAGAGAGAGACAGTCATCAGAGAATGCAAAAAACTTATCTGTGTGGCCACCAATCACTGAAAAATGAAGAATCTTGTTTGCCTACAAACCAAATGGTTCTTAAGTTCCTAGATTTTAACCAGGTGTGGTGGTGCATGCTTGGAATCCCAGTTCTAGGGAAGTGGAAACAGGAGAATCCAGTTCAAGAATGACCTTGTTGAGTGTGAGGTCAGTCTGGGCTAATGAGACCCTGCTTCAAAGACAAAAACAAACAACAACAACAAAAAACAAAGCATAGATTGCGACTGGTTATTACTATGTTTTGTTTTTATATTTTTTTTCAAAAGCTTATTACCTGTAAGATGTTTTGGTGGGAAACATAAACTTTGTATTTACTTGTAGAATGCCTAGCCTTTTGTCTGAAAGAAATGGTATCAATCCATTAACATGAAATCATATGGGAAAGTATTTTTCCAACTTTGATGATTTGCCACCAGTCTTGCCAAACTATAGGAACTGTTTTTCTGTGTTCATTTATATAGTTTATGGAAATCGTAGCTCAGGGCTCAAAGCAGAACAGTGCATGTCCTCTAGTAAGGTTTTTCCCTTAAACTGTTTAAAGCATTGCTGTGGAGATAACAGTAGCCCGTGAATGGGACCATACAAGCAGTCTCCTTTGTGGCACCGAAGCTCTTTGTGTGGCATTTGGGAGAAGAGACAGAGTGGTCGGCTCAAATATGGCTACCTGCTAACAACTTGGCCTTCTTGCAAAGTTCCATAGCCTATTTGAAGCCTGGGTTGGTGACTCAAGTCTGTAATCCCCATGCTCTGAAGGACAAGAAAGGAGAATCAAGAGATTTAAGGCCAGCCTTGGCTACATGGTGAAATCTTGTTTTAAGCAACAAAAGAAAACTACGTAATAGCCTGTCTGATTTTTGTACAGTAGGAATTAAAAACACCAGCCTATTTATTTATTAACACTGACTCATTAGGAGCCATTGCGGTATTATGCTTTAAATTTATAATCTAAGTTTTTTTGGTAAAATTTAAAAATTTGAAGAACTAAATTTTGATTTGCTATAAGTATAATATATAAAAATATGACTGCTTCTGTTTTAAGAAAATGTAAATAGCTAAAGGGATTTTAAAATAAATTATGCTACATTTGTTCCCAGAGCCTTTAAAATATCCCACCCTCCTAGTATAATACTGTTGTCATCCGTGTGTATGTGGGGGAGGGGTTGCATGGAACAGCACGTATGTGGATGTCAGGACAACTTCTGAGGAGCTGATTCTTTCCACCGTGGGATTCTGGATCTGACTCAAATTGTCAGGGTTGCACAGCAAGCTTCTTACCCTCTGGGCCGCCTCACCAGCCCATTTACGTGGTTTTCTTTGCATAGAAACTTCACTATTGTCTAGGAAATAATGAATTCTTTTCTGGGTTTTTCTATCAGTTTGACCAACCTGGTTATTTATTGAATGTGCTTATATGTAATTGGAGTAAAAAGATCCAGAAATGACCCTCCCCCTCCCAAATCCAGTATTGCATTGCCTTTTGTTTTGAGTGTCCATGTCTAGCTTTGAACTTACTGTAGCTGAAAACAGCCCTGAATTCCAGCTCCTCCTGCTCCACCTCTCAAGTGCTGGGATTATATCCCTGCTCCAGTATGCCCAGCTCCATTGATTCTTTCCTGATCTTGTTAGTTCACCTGAAGGCTTTGTGACAGTATTAAAGTGAGTGAGAGAACTGTTAGGTTGGTTCCCTCCTTCCCCCAACAGGTCTGAGCCACCTCACCAGCCTGCCTGCCTAGCTTGATAGCCCATTGTTGACTTTGGATACTGGAGATTTTTGAGTATGTGTGTGAATTCTGAAAAAATGCATGCATACACATTTTTTGTTTTTACTTTGCATGAATCTCAAATATATCCTAGAATAGATGGTCTCCTGGCCCCCTTCCAGTCCTTAAATTTTAGAACATTGATGGTGAAGTATTGTAGTCTTTATTTTTGGCCCTGGTAATTATATATCATCGTGCTGTGATGTAACCACAGTTAGCCCTTTGGTTCTGCTTCAAATAAACATTAAACAAATGCGGTGTTATTTTTAAAGAATACTTGTGGGGGTGAAGTAGGAAACTGAAGAAGGGCTGCCAGGAAAAGTTGGATAAACAGCAGTGGGAGAAAACACAAATGAACGGCTCCAAATGTCTGCAGTCGACGGGCGGGATGAGGAAAGAAGTCTTCTTCTAGCAGCAGCTCCATTGGAGCACAGGATCTCCCTCGGGGTATTTGGAAATACTGTGGGTACAATTTTGTGTATCACAAGTTGGGGAGGCCTGCATTTAGTGGCCAGGAGCCAGGGATGCTAAATAATATGCCAGGCTCAGAAGAGTTTCCACACAGTAAGAGACCATCTGCCCTAAACTCACCAAGGCTTCTCTGGCAGTTTCTGGCTAGCTATCTCTGGAAATGGATGGGACTAGCTAATTAAAGTTATTTATCCTTCTAAGAATACTGTTGAACCCAAGGTATATGTTGCTTAATTCTGCTTTGGGAAAAATCACAGGCAGAATAAGTGGTTTCTTGACTCTTGTGTTACTTGTGCTCTGCGGAGGGGTAGGGAGGCTATATGCCTGCCAAGGGTCTAGGCAGGAGAGTGCACTGTTGGTCACATGCAGTGTGTAAGGGAGCCCTTTGTGGTACTTTGTTTGATGCTTGTTGTTATTTTGTACTTCAAAGCATCGCTATTAACTCTGATGTTGTCTATTTACATTTTTATTTCCGAGTATTGTGGAGATGATTCAGTGAGCACTGCACAGACCAGATTTGGTAGCACAGCTACCAAATAATCTCAGCTCTAGGAGTAGGGGTACATTCAGAAGGGGATTGATGGGGGTGGGAGGATCAGAAGTTAAGACCAACCTTTGCTAGTCTGTGCTATGTGAAACCCTGTCTTAAAATAAAGTTTCTTATTACATTTATTATATTATCTGTGTGTACTTACATGTGTGGATACGCACATGCCACATGCATATAGAACTCAGAGGACAATATGCAGGAGTCGGTTCATTCTTGTACTATATGAATTCTAGGGGTCAAACACCAACCATCAGTGTTGGCTGCAAGCCCATTTACCTACTGAGTTAGCTGTGGGCTTATAATGGCTGTGGACTATATAGAAGCCCCTTTGCCTGCTGAGTTACCTGTGGGCTCATTTAGACATTCAGTTTGTTTCAAAATTTGCATTAAGGTAGGTTGAAAATCAGAAACTTAGATTAGGTTCTAGATTTGCCTTTTCAAAGGACTGCTGAACTAAGCCCACGAGAGTTTGATCATAGAAGAATGAACCTGGCTTAAACTATGTGAAACAGCTATCCCTGTGGGCCAAGCAGGAAGCTTGCTGCATGCAGAGATACAATGGAGATTGGTGTCGGTGGATGAGACCAACACGAAAAGTTTATAATCCATAAAGCAGCTCTGCAGAAAATTACGAGGTAGCTATTAGAAGTTCTGCCTGTGTGAGATTGCTCAGCGGGAAAAGCTGAGCCTGTACCAAGTCTGACACCTTGGATGTGATCCCTCAGGACCCACATGGTGGAAAAGAACTGACTTCCAAAAGCTGTCCTCTGACTTCCACATGTGCACGGTGCCAAGCCACACATACATATGAAATGAACTTCATTCAAATAAAATGTTTCAGGATTCACAAGACATACATACCACTTAGGTCCTGAGTTACAGAGATGCCCAAGGTGTAGTGTAGTCAATTAGGATGAAGAAAAATGACAAAGCAGAAAGCCTACCTATTGTTTTCACGTTTGAAAACTGGTAGTGTTCATTGAGAACAAGGCACATGGCAGTTTGAGCAGCACCATCAGGATGAGAGCAAGGGAGTAGGACAATGGATTTGATTCAAGCTATGCTTCTTTCCCAGGCGTGTAGACTTAACCTTGCTTTGCTCTCTCACTTGTAAAATTACACTTAGCTCTCAGGGTTGTTGTTATTATTGCTGTTATTATTTTAGTTCTTGAGACAGTGTCACTGTACAGCCCAAGACGGTCACACCATCCTCTTAGGGATACTGTGAGGGTTAAGTGAATTGCCTGTGTCAGGAAAAGTGCATGTACTTATCACACATGAAGGATCATTGCATTAGCTGATTAGTCTGAAGGCAAACTAACTTTGCAAAGAAAGCAGGCTTATTTTATTCACCGTTCTGGAGATTCAGGAGTGAAACTGGCTAGCATCACTTGTACTCTGGTAAGGATCTCCATGGCAGGAGTGTGGGTGAGAGGGCGAGATGACATCACCAGATAGGGCACAAAGAGGTTGAGGTCTCACAGCTTCTTTCCTACCGGAGCAGTGCCCTCAACGAGCCTAACAACATTTTTTTGGGATGTGTGTCTCCTTCCCCATTTAAAAGATATCTTATAGCCCAGATTGGCATTCAGCTTTTTGTGTAGGTGAGGGTGACCTTGAATTCTTGATCCTTGTTGTAAACATGTGCCAACCCCAGCTACCCCGCCATCACCTGTAGGTTAGATCTCATCTCGTCTCCCAGCATCACAGCGAGGCCTCAACTACCAGCATGGCAATCTCTTCGGGAGACCCCAGCAGGACCCAGCAGTCACTTTTGTTAGAGGAGTGAACAGCACCTAGGCTGGCCCTCAGAAGGTGTTACGGGGTTGGGCTGCATTCTCTTGGCGCTGGCTTCCTCTGCTTCCTCATCATAGTGACCCCGTGGTTGCAGCACTTGGCTCAGCGCACTGCTGCAGGTCGGTGGCAAAGCTGTGGTCTGGAAGAGTGGCTGAAGTCTGGCTTTTCTGGCCGGTATATGTGTAGGTGGGTGCTTGTGGGCTGGGTTTCATAGGCCACTTGGTTGCAGAAATTCAGCAACGTAAGCATTAAACATGGGGATGGATCCTTCTGTGGACACTGTCCTCATGAGCAAGTCACATTTTCTTACCATAACTACAGTGTCTTCGGCCAGAATGTGTTGGTTTTCTAAAAGGTTATAAGAGATTCAATTGCAACTGATGGAGTGGAGGTTAGGCGGACGGCCTAGAGATGTGGGGTTTCGTCTTGTAGCTCCCAGTAGATGTGTTTTGAATTACCTGTCTGGCTGTTCTCTGAGGTAGGAGAAACTGTTTTTCTATTATTTTAATGCTGAGGGGGTAGCGGGGTGTGTGTGTGTGTGATTAGACATTGGGTATCTTCTGTAGTTCTCTACTGTTGTTTTGAGGTAGGGCTAGGCCAGCCAGCCAGTGAGCTGCAGGGATCCTCTTGTCTCCCCTCTCCAGCACCGGCATGTGTCCCAGAAGCATGTCACCACACCTGGCGTTTTTAGTAGGTGCTGGGGATCAGACTTAGGGCCTGATGCTGTGCTTTAGACATTTTACTAGCCGAGCTTTCCTTGCCGACCCAACTGTTGGTGCCTCTCCCTTTAACGATTTCTACTGTTTTATGTTCATGAGTGTTTCACCTGCGTGTGTGTATGTGTACCACATGCATGCCTAGTGTCCACATAGCCCAGAAGATGGCATCAACTCCTCTGGAATTGGAGCTAGAGGCATTTGTGAGCCATCCTGTGGGTGCTGGGAACCTGGGTTCTCTGCTGGGGTCTCCTAAGTCACCTGTTGTATCCTAGTAAACACACATGGAACACTTCACTTTTTTATTTTTTACAGCATGTATATAAAGGCTTTTTAAAAAGGATTTTCTTATTGAGTAAATAATTTAAATAAATTAGTATACAGACTTGTTTCATTCTGTATCTGCCTAACTAGTACTGAGTGTAAAAACTTGTACAATTGTGTGTCAGCTGCATGCTGATTTTCTCTTCTTATCTCTTGTAGGATTTCTGGTAGGTTCCACCTTCAGGCAAGATGTGGCACCATTGAAACATTGGTCTGCTTCGATTCACAGTTCATCTTTTCCACTGAGAAGCCTTGTTTTATTTACGGCTTAGGCCTACTGAACTTATGAGACCATGTCGGAAGGAAAGCCCGAGTCACCTGGGCCCATAAAGTGTGGCCCATACATTTCCTCTGTCACCAGCCAGAGTGTGAACGTGGTGATCCGAGGGGTGGTGCTCTTCTTCATTGGAGTGTTCCTCGCCTTAGTGTTGAACTTGCTCCAGATTCAGAGAAACGTGACACTTTTTCCACCTGATGTGGTCACGAGCATCTTTTCATCTGCATGGTGGGTACCACCATGCTGCGGCACAGCCTCAGGTATGTGTGAGGCAATGTGTTCTGTGTTGCTTACAAGTGTATAGGGTGTGGCCTAAGTGACAAGTTTGTGTTGGGGGTTGCATATGTGTGTGGTTGTATGTGAATGTATGTGTGCCTGCATGTTGAGGCCAAAGGTCAGAGTTGGGTGTCTTCTGCAATTATTGTCTAAATTGTTTCTTGAGACACTCTCTCTCTTAACCTGGACACTGCCAATTAGGTAGACTGGCTGGCCATTGAGCTCCCGGGTTCTGCCTGTCTCTATCTCTATAGCACTGGAACTCTAGGTGTGTGTCATTACAATGATGTTTTTATAGGTGCTGAGATTCTGAATTTAGGTCTTCATGCTTTTGTGGAGAGCATTTTACCCTCTGAGTGGAGGATATAATTTAAATAGAGTGCAGTGGACTGTAAGGGACTTTGATATGTTTGGTACACGTATGCCCTCATGCTGTGGAGCATTTCTGTCATTCCCAGTCTTTTATGCTCTCTTGCATTCCTTTGTACCCTGGCCTCAGGCTAAGTGGCCCTGCTCTCTGCCCTCCAGGATTATCTATGCCTTCAGTGTAGTCCTTGGAGTCAGCCGGGAGGTACTCTTGGGTACCTGATTCCTGCACCTTTAACATTTAACCATGAAACCAGTTCTCATTTTCTTTGGATGTAGGGCATTTACCTTTTTCTCATTTCATCTGAATATTATTCTAAGTTATTTTGGTAATATTCACTACTGCCTAAAAGTTTTGATGAATGGGCTATAATTTTGTGTTTGAAGCAGACAAAACCATGGTATATAGAGTAATTTTATTCAAGTTGAAAACTTGATGCTGTATTTTTAATTTTTATATGCTTTTATTCTTGCTGCCTGGTCTTTAAATGTACCAGAAGAAATAGTAAATACTTGAAAAGATAATGAGGTAGACTGTCTTTGCTTAAAATCCTGATAGTCCTGTTAGTGGCTTTGACATTTTCAGTAGAGGACCATTGATGGCCAAGGGGAACATTTCCAGATGCCCTGTAATGGGCAGCTCTTTGGTTATGTCTAATGACAAGGTCAATGGGTCAACAATACTTTATGTAATAAAATAATAGAAGGTAGTCATAGCCATGTGGGAGAAAATGGTTAATTCTATGTCTGTACTTAGTTTACACAAATACTGTGCAACACAGTGTGGGTACATCTCCATCCTAGAGCTAGAGGTTACAGGTGCGTGTGTCCAAAGGCTGAGGCCGACTTGTACAATATCTTCAAGTAATCCCATAGCCCTGCTGCATAGACAGATGAACATTGTTGCAGTCAGATTCCACGTGCCTTAGGCAGCCTTAGAACCGATGGAGCCCCCAGTTAAGAGAAGTCATCACAGTGCTGTGTCCTGGTTTTCCCGGGGTGATCTTTCTCTAAGACATCGTCCAAATAGATGAGAACTTGTATCTTATCATTCTACTGTATTGGCTGATCGGCCTATATTTTCCTTCATTAAATTCAGAAGAGAAAAAGTTTCCCAATAACTCTAGTTCTTTTCTCTCCTTCAAGGTGCAGCTCAGTGTGCAGCCTCACCACTTAGTTTCCTAGACCTAGCAGCAATCCACTTCACGATCTAGTTTCCCCCTCTTCCCTTTCCTTCCTGTAACCCTCCCTATATGCCCTACCTGCCCTCTCAAATTCATGCCCTCTATTTCTGTAATTGTTGTTTTGCATATGCATGCGCATATGTGTGCACACACACACACACCTACCTAAATATGTAAATACAACCTGCTCTGTCTACATAATGTTATTTGTATATGTATATATTTTAAATAGATATACTATTTGTGTTAACTCTTAAGACGTTCATGCATATGGAATTTTGCTTTTTTGTTTGTTTTGAGATAGGGTCCCACTGTGCAACTCTGGTCTGGAACTCACAGTGTAGAACAGGCTGGCCTTTACCTCCTGAATACTGAAATTCAAGGCTGTGCCTCTACACCCATCCTGGCCAGTGTGTTTTCAGCATATTTGCTCCTCCCTTCCTCCCCCATCCCCACTGCACAGCCTCACCTTTAGCCTCCTTTCTTAATCTCACAAACTCCAAGGACAGTTTGTGCTCTAATGGATGTGGGGCTAGCCACTCGAGAGGAACTGACCTTCTTGGGGACACAGGCTTAAAGAAAACTGATTCTTCCTCTCCCAGCAGCCGTCAACTCTCAGTAGCTACTTAGCTAGGGGTGGAAGCTGGAGAGTGTTCCCTGCTCCATGCTGGAATGTTGACAGGCGTCATCTTGTGCAGGCAGCCGCAGCAGCTGAGTCCATTAGTGCCACAGCCTGTAATGTCCAGATGTTGTCTCAGCAGGCTGCTCGCTGACCATTGGTGCTTACAGTCTTTCTACTGTACATAGGTCTTTGATAGCTCTACAGCCTTGGAGTGAGGGGCTGTGATAGAGATGTCCCGTTTGTGCCTGAGTGCTCCGCAGACACTTACTCTCTGTGCTGTGACCAGTTGTGTGTTTTTGTGTTAACTGCCATCTACTACACAAAGAAGCTTCTCCAATGAGATGTGATAGCTGCCCTAATCTATGGCCACAGAGATACAGGTTTAGAGGGTAGCTGGACAGTATGTCCATTTAGTGAAATAATAGCAGTAGGATCACTTCTGGGGCTCGTGAGCTCCCCAGCTCTGGGTTCTTGGCCAGATTTATATTCTTGGCATGTGTTTCCTTCTGCAGATCCCCCTAACATTCTTGCCGTTCTTGCACCCATGGACCTATCTCACCATGCCAGTTACTGTGGCTCAGAGGGTTCACAGCTGAGTGACACTGCTGATGAGTTTCCCCCGAGGTGCCTGCACAGCTCCTTTCAGTACCGTGAAAGCTAGCCAGCATGGAGGAAGCTTCCTGTCAGTACCAGCTTGATTTCGCCATGCTTTGTGACCAAAGTGTGTGATGTCTTCATCGGAAGGGTCTAAACAAGCTTAGAAGGCTGGTGTTGTCGTGGACTTCTTTATATGTGTGGTGCCCCGGAGCCGGGATTGGGAAACGCGTGTATAAAGGATATCTTCTTATCTGGCCATGTAGTAGATGTCTTGTTACATTTGAAACAGTAAAATAAAAATCTCATGCATCTCAAGATGACCTCAAACTCTGTAGGTGAGACTGACGTTGAACTCCTGATTGTCCAGCTTTCACTTACTGGGTGCTGGGATTAGAGGCTTACTACTACTAGCGCCAAAGAGTAAATGTGTTAAAAGACAATTGCTATATTGTGGCTAAAAGTAGAGAAGTTGTCTCCAAAATCACAAGTAGCTAACTAAACCTGAGGAAGTCATGTAAAGGATTCTTCTTGTCATAGGTTCCTCAGCCCTTTCCTAGAGAGGTCTCCATCCTTCCCCATCCCACTCCCATGGTGAGCCTGCATAGTTTGCATTGTTCCCTTTGGTCCTGACCCCCACACCTTGGGCTTGAAGATACTAGTCTTTTTTTTTTTTTTTTTTTTTTTCTGGCTTTGTTTTGACCCGTCCCACTTCCTGTGTTCTGTTGAGTACTCTGGGCTATAAGAATGATTGCCTGTCTCTGACACACAGTGTGTTCCCAAATCTTTAATATACATAGTGTTAAAACCTTTTTGTGGCCTACTTTTGCTTTACTAATACTTGGAGCCTTTCTGTACCCAAGCCTCCCTTCATGCTCAAACCTTACAGTTTCCTGGTAATGGTGTTTGTTTCTGGTTGTGCCTTGGTTCCTTCAGGTGCCTTCCTTTGATGAGAGAGTTGTTTCCATGCTTCTGTGTGCAGAGTCACTTCTTTAGAACTTTCCTTATGTGCAGGACCAAGATGAGAGCCTCTCAGCAACTTGTTAGTACTTAGTCAGCACTCAGTAGTGTCTGTGCCGCTTTGCCATGAAAATACATCCTCTTGTTTATTAATGTATACATGTCTGTGCCTGTGTGTGCAGGTCCAAGGACAACTTCAGCTGTTATTCTTCAGATGCTACCTACATTTCTGTGTGTGTGTGTTTTTTGTTTTGTTCTTTTTTTTTTTTTGAGACAGAGTTTCCCACTGGCATGGAACTCACCAAGTAGGGTAGGCTGACCAACAAACCCAAGGGATTAGCAGGGATCAGCCTGTCTATGTCTCAGTGCAGGGGTTACAAGTGTCACCACTGTGTGTGTAGTTGTATGTATGTTGTGTGTGTAGTTGTGTATGGGGGAGTTGTTTGTGTGGTTGTGTATGGGGGAGTTGTATTGTGTGTATGGTTGTATATGGGGTGTGTGTGTGTGGTTGTGTATGGGGTTGTATTGTGTGTATGGTTGTGTATGGGGTTGTGTGTGTGTGTGGTTGTGTATGGAGTTGTGTGTGTGTGTGTGTGTGTGTGTGTGGAGTAGATTCTGGAGCTCAGACTCTGGCCTTTGGGCTTACAAGCAGCACTTTACCATCTCAACCATTTCCCCAGCCCCCTTTTTCCTCTTTTAAAATCCCCGGGAAACACCAAGAACAAGATACATTATAGTGCTTAAGTGTGTGCTGAATGAAACATGATCCGCTTCTGTTGTAGTCTCCGTGGAAGAGTGTCTTGCTGAGTGGTCTGGTTGTCTTCAGTCTGGCTCCTTGCTGGATGTCTAATTTAACTGTGTTCTTCCTGCCTCACTGCACTGAGAGTGATGGCTTACTACTTGTGCTTCACAGACTCCTTTTGTCTGTGGGCTGGGCAGACTTACTGGGAATCACTTCAAGATATCAGAAGGCACGTGACTTTACATCAGAGAACCATCTGATTAAGCAGAATGGTATTTGCATATGATTTTACACAGCATGATTTTTAAGTCTCTTGTTTAAAAAAAAAAAAAATGGTACAGAGAGAAGCAGCAGCCCAGACATACTCCACTGAGCTCTCAGACAGTGGATCCTCACCGCGCTGTGTATATTCCTATCAGACTCTGCCATGCTGTTATTTAAAGGAAAGAAAGAAAGACATTTAATGGGAAGTGACAAGCTTCCCCAAATTCTCTCTCTCAGTGAGCAGCTGAGCACCACGCATACTCGACGGATTTGGTTTTTTATTGGCAAATCCCAAGGTTGGCAGCATGGCTGTTTAAATTCCTTCTTTGTGTTTGCGCTTTCTCTTCTCAGTTGTCTCTCACTTGCATAGGAGCGTAGTCTGTTTTACTTATATTTTTGCACATGCATGTCAGCATCTCTATGTGATAATTCTTTACCCATGGCATCCGCTGCTGAGGATGACTTGGAATTGACTTGGGATGCCTTCTCTGGTTGGATTTTTACTCAGCCACAGGCAAACAGCAAGATGCAGGGGATTGAGGAGAAATTAGTTTGTATATACATAGATGATAATGGATGATAGATAGTGGATGGGTGGATGGTAGATGATAGATAGGTGATATGTAGGTAGGTGCATCTATCTATGTATGTGTTATATAGAGAATGGTGGAGTGACAGATGAGCTGTTTTGCGATACCCCTTGAGGAAAAAGTACCATTTAGACATGTTTCAATTATTAGACATGCTTGTCATTTTAATCATGTAGAAATTTAGAAATGCTGTCACTTAATCCAGTGGGATTTTTCAGTAGTGTGTTTCAAATAGGACCATAACTTGGATTTTCTTTGTGTCTGTGCATGTGTATGTTCATGCATGTGCAGGCACACATGCATGTATCTATGTGGAGACGCAAGGATAACTTCAGCTATTACTCCTCAGCCACAGTCCACCTTAGGTTTTCTTGTTTTGGTTTGCACTCAGTTCCTTGGGCTTGCAAGGCAAGCACTTCACAAACTGAACTATCACCCAGGCCCTAAGGCTTACATTTTCTAGCAGCCATTGGAGTTCTCTGTGCATTGCCGAGCTTTGTCACTGGTCTTAGGATGGCTTGTGCGTCATCTGTTCTCTACTGAAGCGGAGGTGGAAAGAGCATAGAGCTCCAGTCTCATCACCAGGTAGAGGAGCTAGGTTGTCTCCTTCCCGTGCTGCTCTGTGCTCTACTTGCCCGTGCTCTTTGGATACTAATTGGTTTCCAGTTTTCTTTTTCTTTTTTATTCTTTTAATTTACATTTAAATTTTAAAAGGGTGGATATTTGTGGGGAGAGATGGTGCAACCGTTAAGGGTGCTTACTGTTGTTTCAGAGTACCTGAATTTGGTTCCCAGCACCCACATTGGGTAGCTTTCAACTTCCTGTAATTGAGGGAACCCTCTGTCTTCTTCTAGCCTCCATGGACACCCACATGCATGTGGGCATACTAATAGGCACATGTGCATATTTACACACAAATTTAAAAAGTAATCTTTAGCAAATAAATACATTTTTTCTTGTGTGCTTGGGAGATAGCCCAGTCAGTGAAGTGCTTGCCTTGGGAGCATGAGGACCTACCTCTGTTTGACCACTCATCACTCATATTAAAAAAAAAAAAAAGATAAAAAAGCTGGGCGTGGTGGTCCTTACTTGTAATGCAGTGCAGAGGAGATGCATGCAGGTAGGTCTCTGGGGCTTACTGGGTCATTAACCTAGTTCCAGAGCAGGGAGAGACCCTGTTGCAAACAACAAAGTGGGTGGTGGTTGAGGAATGACAGCTAAGCTTATTCTTTGATCTCCACGTGCTCCATGAAGACATTCATGAACGTACACATAAATTTCATGTCTTCTAAGTGAGTAAAATGTTGAGATTTGGTAAGTAGAGGTAGGGATAGAGTGAGAATAGTGGAGGTCTTAGTCTTGGGTGTCTTATACACAGGCACTGTATTCATGACTACTTACCCAGGTAGGAGTCAAGATGTTTCTTCTTACCTTTTAACAGCAAACTTACATATTATCTATAAATTTGTAGGTTTTTCATTTGTGTTTGGACAGGAGTCTGACTATGTCCTTAACTCAAAGATCTGCCTGCTTTTTCTTGACTGCTGGGATTTAAGGTGTGTACTGTCATACCTAGCAAGTTTGTAATTTTTCTGTTTCCCACGTCCTTCCTTTTTTTTTGTGTGTAGCAGTCTGTGTGTGTCTGTATTCTTTTGTTGCTGTCAGAGCAAGTGCTGTGAGAAGGACTGGGGGAACACTGTCGGAGAGTGCTGCGTACAGACAGGAAGCCAGCCAGCAGGGCAGTGAGGACCCTGGGAGCCTGACGTGGGAGTTCACAAATCTGCTGCCTACCTTCTCTGTAGCTTCTGCTTGTGATAAATAGCATACTTAAGTGAGGAGAGGGTAACTGTGGGTAACCGTGGGCTGACTTGGTGTCTCTGGCTCCTTGTGAGTCCTGCTCTCAAATGTGTAGCCCTTAGAGTGCCGCAGCTTCCTCTGAGCTCTCTGCACTGGGAAACTCGTGTTCTCCTTTGGAAGGTGAGTTTAAAGATGCCGGCAGTGTTCAGTCGTTTGAATACAATTTCTTTTGGAAGGATCTTGAAAGCAGTGACTGTAGTGATTGCTGCCAGTGCAGTGCTGGTGGAGACTTACTGTTTTTTCTTCTCTTCACAGCTGTGATTGGGCTATTGTACCCCTGCATTGACAGGCATCTAGGAGAACCACATAAATTCAAGAGAGAGTGGTCCAGTGTTATGCGCTGCGTGGCGGTGTTCGTGGGTATCAATCATGCCAGTGCTGTATCCTTGATGAAACCTGCAGTAACGAGGCAGCCTGCAGCCCCTTAGTCACAATACCGTGCTGACCCAGTTGTTGACTCAGGGTAGCAAGTGTGAGGTTAGAGGCGGGTGGGGCTTGGCCTAAGCTCCTTTTCAATTCCATGTAGAAACTCTGCTCATTAGGCTGCTAAATTCTTACATGAAATTTTGTTAATTCAAAAATGGAACAGGTACGTTTCAAACCCCCCACCCCCGTTTTTCTCTCTTCACTTAGGATTTGCAGGTAAGGACCCAGATAGTTTTAGGTACTCTTTTTAAAAAGTATATTTTTAAAGAAGTTATGCTGACATTTATTGGTTTTAATCAACACCAAAAAGCACATTCCTTCCCCCAACTTCATTATAAGATTAGAGTCTTACTATGCTAGCTAACCCTAACTGGCTTTGACTTTTGACCCTTCTGCTTTAGCCTCTAGAGTAGGGTGTGTGTGTGTGTGTGTGTGTGTGTGTGTGTGTGTGTGTGTGTGTCATAGTTGTTGGTTTTTTTGGGATTTTGTTTTAACATCTGTTTTGTATTTTTCATTTTGATACAATGTGACCAACTTGTTAAACCTGTTTCAATAAAATCTGCATCCTTACCAGTGATGCTCCGCTTCTCATCCTGACTTCTGATCTGTATTTCTTTCATTTTAATCATTTTTATTGAGTTTTTTCTAGGACAGTTTCATACATTTTGTGTACAGCACAATCCAATTACTGTGACTCCACCCTCCCTTTTCTCTCTCTTCTGCTCCTATTGTCTCCTCTCTCAAGTCCACATCCTTGGCTTTTCCTTTTTTTGTTGTTGTTTTTTTGTGTTGTTTTGTTTTTTGTTTTGAGATCCACTGAATTTCACCAGGATTCCCTACCTGGCAGTGGGTTTCGAAGTATCCGTTGGAAGTTAGTGGGCTCCTTAGTATGTACACATGTGAAGAGGATGACTCTCTCCCTTACAGTCCACCAGAAGCCAGTACTTCAGCAGGGAGAGGTGGAGGAAGGACTCCATGAGCCTCTCTCTATTCATGGTTGACATCAGTAGGTCTGTTGTAGCAGCCACACCTTGAGAAATCATTTCTGCATTAGCTGTGTCATGTTCAGAAGACAGTATTCACTGCCTTCTCGTCTTCAGACTCTATATCCTTTCCACATCCTCTTCTACCTGACCTTTGAACCTTGCAGAGAGTCATACAGAAGTCCTCTGTAGAATAAGCAATCATCTCTTATTCTTGGCACTTTGAGCAGCCATCTGTCTCTGAATTTACCCCGCGCCCATTCATTTCATTGCAAAAAGAGGCTTCTCTGATTCAGAATGGAGGTAGCATTTATCTATGGGTTTAAATGTAAATAGTTAGAAGACAGCATGGCACTGTGACAGCTTAACAACAGTAGTGTCATCTTTAGGGCCTAAGTCCTCCATAGCCTTGGGCTTTGACTGAGTTTACAGCACAGGAATGAATTCCCTCTTGTGGACAGAGCTTAGAATATAGGAAGAGAGTGGTTGGTGGCCCCATAACGGTGATACCATTGTTCCACCTGTGCACCTGTCTTGCCTAGCAGATTGGTATTGCAAGTCTACTGGCTCACTGATCAGTAAGATACCTTTTCTCCCCACCAACTGGTAGAGCACCTTTAGCTTTAGGAAAGCTGGCCAGCAGAGGGACACTTCCAGCTGAGTTGTAGCTTGATTTCTATTCACCTTGCAATTATAAATTACTCCTGTGTTATCTTCAGCAATAGGATCTTATCACCAACTAGTTCTGGTAGGTAACCAAGAGGAATAGCAATAGCCTGAATTGTTTTGGAAGCCTCCCGGGGCCTCCTTAGCCAGCAACTCATCAGAAGTGTCTCACATCTGACGATATCTCCCTTCTAATTCATTCATTCTCTCTCTCTCTCTCTCTCTCTCTCTCTCTCTCTCTCTCTCTCTCTCACACACACACACACACACACACACAACTCTAATTAGCTTACAAAGTACTAAGCTTTTATATGTCCTTTTCATATATCTTTCCCTACCTGCACTCCCCTGCCAACTTTTTCATGTGAGTGCTGAGATCCTGTCTTGTCCTCCTGCTTACATAGAAGTCCCTTTACCTGCTGAGTTGTCTCCCCCCAAAAAAGTGTTTTCTTTGTAGGTGGGAGATTTAAATAGCCCTTTCTACAGCTTTAAAAGCCTTGCATACAATATGCATTTTTGGCTTGGCTTCATTCACTTTTTTTGTTTCTAAGTGAAATATTTAAACATAGCAATCTTAGCTGTCATGTCTACCCTTTAAAGAAGATAGAAGATGTTTACAAAATTTATAACAAAGACTTTTCATATTAGGTTACTTAGACCTTGGAAAACCACAAGGTAAAGCTTCTGAAACTGATATATTTGACTGATTTACTCTAAAAGCCTCCTTATTGTGCTAAATAACTTAATTAGTTAGCAAGATGAAACCCATTACTATTGTTTCCTGCTGTTATTATGTGAATGCCGCTTGTAATGAAATTCCAATTGGTTTAAATAATAAAACCCCCTGAATCAGATATTAGGGGTTGAATGCTGAAAGATCAGAAAAGCAGAGCAGCCAGTCACTAGTTCTTACCGCTACTGAATCCTCAGACAGAATGGGCGATCCTTTCTCTACAAGTCCTCAGATTGAATCCTGAGCTCCTGTCTCCCACTGCCTTATATTCCTCTGTCTGCCCAGCCTGATCACTTTCAGTCTCCACCTCCCAGTGCTGGGATTAAAGGTGTGTGCCACTGCTGCCTGGCCTCTATGGTTAACTAGTGTGGCTCTGCACTTTTATCTTCAGGCAAGCTAATCAGCGCTGAGAACCTTATGTTTAGAGTGTACATACAAGAACAGCTAAAAGAAAAAAAGAAATTTTCCCAGATGAACTGTTAGTTTTCTTGTTAGACCAGCTACTCACAAGGACTGATCTTAAGAGAGTGGCATACAGCTGTCCTCAGAGGCCTGGACTTGGGCAGCAGGGGTTTTATATGCTGCTTTAGTGGGAAAGGTGGGGAAAGGTGGAGCAAAGGTTGGTAGCACTAGAATCAGGAAATGGTTTCATGGGCGTGTTTTGGGAGGCAAAGAAAGAAAAGACTTTCGTAGTACTGGCTTTGGTCAGATCTGTAGTCCAACAATGAACCAGTTACAGAGGCAAGGTGGAGCCTTTGGAGTATAGAAAATGCCTTTTTAATGGCAGAACTAATTTTTTTAGTGTAATCCTCTAGCCAAAAAAAAAAAAAAATTCAGAAAATTGAATTCATAAAGCTTCATTCTCCTCAGAGATTCCTGAGTAAAAGGGGCCATATATTTGTGAATAGATGCCTACGTGTGTGCCAGAAATAAAATATCACCGGAGCAGAGTGCCCTGCTAGAGAGTCGCAGGCACCAGAATAGTTTGGCAGGGGGGAAGAAAGTGTTCATTTCAAGGCTTTATCCTCAACAAATTAAAAGCAGAACAGTTGACATAATAGAAGGGATGCTGTGTCCTTGGTGCTCTTGTTCTGAACTGCATTATTATAAAATGTGTCTGTCAGTAAATCACACAGCAATGTGGTACCTGTTAAATAGCTGTCAGCTCTTCTCTTTCCAGGTTCCTCTATGATTTTCAAGTAATTCTGAACCTTTTTGAAAAGTATTATTGGTTTTCTTTTCTTTCTTTTTTTCCCCCCAAAAGTGTGTTCTGTTAGCACTGCTATCCAAAGTGCACAGTTACATGTTTAGACACAAAGGCACTTCCTAAAGAGTGCCTGACTTTACAGTTAGCCTTTTTTCCCTGGCTGGGTTATAAGAAGGTAGGAAATGTTAATTAGTGCCCTCTGTATCTGGTATGTAGACATAGTTTTACTTGCCCCATCTTCATGTGTTGTGATAGAAGTTTGCGGACACCCCAGAAGAATCAAGTCCCTTGAAAGTGGCCTCTTATTTAGAGAAGTGAACAGTTGATATCACCTGCTTCCTTGTTTTCTGATGGCTCCTTAGCACTGGTCTCAGAAAGTAGACTTTGACAACAACTTCCAGTTTTCCCTCACGCTGGCTGCACTGTCAGTAGGACTGTGGTGGACTTTTGACAGATCAAGAAGTGGTTTTGGCCTTGGTGTTGGAATCGCTTTCTTAGCTACTGTTGTCACCCAACTGCTAGTCTACAATGGTGTTTATCAGTAAGTGTTGTCCCTCTTTTTACCTGGTTGCTATGTAAATCAGCAATAACTGCATTCAAAATTGAGAACTCAATGGGGTTATCGACTTTAATGTATAGAATCACTTCTCTTCATTATGCCTGTCTTGAGTGCCCTTGACCTTGCTATGTGGGTTATTAAATGTTTCTGTTATTCTAGATACACATCTCCAGATTTTCTCTATGTCCGTTCTTGGTTGCCATGTATATTTTTTGCTGGAGGCATAACAATGGGAAACATTGGTCGTCAACTGGCAATGGTAAGCTGAGGCCCTCGCAGGGTTACGTTGCATGATACCATTTCTCAAAATGCCCATCACTCAAGGGAAAGCATTGATGGAGAGAGGGTTCTTTGAACTCTCTTTTGTGCTTTCATTGAAATAAATCATTTGGATGAATTGAATCTGAGGAGTACTAATACTTGAGGAACAGCTAGAGGGAAAAGGAAAAATAGGTTATGGGTAGTGTGGTAGAGTTTGTTGACCATATAGTGATATTTGATTTTGGTTGCTTTGTTTTTATTAGTTTACAGTTTTCCGTTCCATCAACAGCATTTTTTTTTTTTTTTTTTTTGTCTTAATAAAGTCTCAAGTAGCCCACCTTGCCTTGAACTCACTCTGTAGCCTAGGATGACCTTGAATTTCTGGTCTTCCTGCTTCCACCTCTTGAGTGCTGGAATTATAGGTCTGTACCACTACACTTGGATCATGTGGTCCTGGAGACAGAACTCTGGGCCTCTTTCATACTCAGCAAGCACTCTCAACTGAGCCACAGCTTTAACCCCTGTTAAAAGAACAGTTTTAAAAATGAAGAGGGCATATTATATAGTATTTGTAAATGAAGACTGTCTCAAGCTGACCAAGATACTCATTTTAGTTATGAATGGAAACACACTGTGATACCACCACCCCCCGTGCCCCCGCCCCGGTCACGTGGCAAGAGTTACACAGTGACATTCAGAGGCAACAGCAGTTGCTTTCACTTGAGTTTGGCCATCTGGAAGAACTGTGGTTTACTTGCTGTCGTTTGGTACTCTGAGCACCCAGTTCTAACTCTTGTGTGTTTCCTTCCTTTTGAATTTCAACTATTCATTTTGGTAGTTATACTTTTAGGATATTGTTTTAATTTGGATCCTTTATATTGTAATATATTTTTCTGCTAAATCATAGAGTGATTTGAAATGATGACTTGAGTTCAGTGCTGTCCTGAAGTTCATGGCTTGTCCTTGCTGGTCTGTGAGCACTGTGTATCATAGGGTTTTCCTACATCACCAGCTGCTGTGGATTACAGTGTGGGAATAGTCGTCTTTTTGCCGCCCTTCACTGCTGTCTGCAGATTTTCACTTTGAATGCCATTGTGCAACTCTTAGTTCTTTGAGGAATAAAGTGAACATATTAAAACATTTATTTTTATAGCTTTTTAATTTGTTTGGAAGTTGTAGTTCACAAGTGATTTTAAATCTGTTAACTTTTTTGATCTTTTAATCTTTGCAGTATGAATGTAAAGTTATTCCTGAAAAATCACATCAAGAATGAAGAAGGCAGAATCTGTCTTTTCTCTAGGAAGTCATGGGAAAGCATCGCGTATTTGCTAGGCGCACCAGCGAAACTTTGGACTGTGAAATTGCGAGGATGCAGTTTTCCTGGATTGGTGTGTGTATGACACACACGTTTCTGCAGTCTGTGATTGCTTCTGTAAATCAGTTACCAACCTTTAGGTATTTGATTTCAATAAATGTAAGATATATGTGCACTACATGAAAGATATGTTTATGAGTACATGAAATTTCTAAATTTTTTAGACATACCATGCGTTGTTTCACAATGATGATGTGCCAAACTACGCTGTTACTGTCACAGAGACTAAGAGTGCTTTGGACAATTTAGAAATTTAGTGAAACAGAAGAAGAAAGCTGAAAACAAACCAAACAGAAAGCGAATGGGTAGCTGGTCTTCCCCTCTCACTGACTGTCGTGCCTTCTGTTTCTCATCAGCTGTGTGCATTACGAGCTCCCATGTGTGCTTTGTCTCTGTTGCTGTTGTGACAGAGAGCTTAAATCCTAAATATGGTAATGATGAACTTCCATAGAATGGTGTGAAACCCGCATTGCTGCAGGACTCCAAAGAATACTGTTCTATGTTGACAGACTTTACCAGGGGTGTGTGTGATGTCAGGAGAGGTGATCAGCATTAACCTGCTTTGTGTCTAAATTTGGAAAAACATAAATAGCTAAAACTTAGGGGATTTGATTAGATAAATGTGTTTGGGGAATACTGTTTTTCTCTCTGCCACAGAAACCAAAGTGATATTAGCTCGTTACTGAAGCTCACTGCTTTAGCACGTGATGATTAAGGAACGCCTGGCAGATCAACATGAAGGTTCTGAAGGCAAGTAATGCTGGTGGGACTGGGCCGTGTATCTGCCTGGCTCTGGCAGGCCTGAGTCTGTTGCCTTCACAAGTGCAGTCTGAGGATGGTGGATTCATAACTCCCTGAGTGCTGATGTCGCCTGCTGAATGGTCCCCGTCCTTGGAGAGTAAGGTGAGAGAGTTCATCACAGAGCACCTGGCACGTCTCATTAACAACTCCCGCCATTTACGGTTTAAGTATATCAGCTGACTTTCCACTTGCTTTTCCTTCCTGGAATTGTTAATTTTCTGGATACAAGTGTAAATTCTTCAGAATACTGTGGTGTGTGTGTGCTTATGTGTTGAGTGTGAGAGAAAATGTATACATGTGTCTGTGTGTGCATGTGCCCATGCTTTCCTACAGTGTCAGGTAGATACTTTAAAGCTGTTTTCTTTCAAAGCAGTGCTGAAATCTTGTACACCAGAGTGTAATGTGCTTTGTGTTCTCAGGCTGAGAGTGCGAACATCCCAAGAATACTCCGTATGAAATGTGTGTACGCAAGCCTAATGGTGGGAGTGGCCAACACACTGCTGTCATTTATTATTCTGTCTTTCAGATGGTATTCATTTAGATCAAATAAGGTATATTTTTAGAATCAAATTTGTAAACTATAAAATCTTTAATAAGTTATAAGGTCTATGATATGTTTACTTTGAAAATTGCTGTTGAAAGCAAGATGTATTAAATATGTAATTATCACCGTGTGTGAGTCCTTTTTTCTTCATGATAAATATTAGGATTTGAGGCTGTTGGCTAATCTTATAAAATTAGTACAGGTGGTTGAATATGCTAAGAAATGATGAAAGAAACTCAGCAAATCCTTTGGGATAGAAGAATTTTCAAATGAAAATTTTTTTTTTTTTTTTTAGTTTTTTGAGTCAGGGTTTCAAAAATGATAATCTTAAACAGGAAAAACTAATTCTGGGAAAAATAAGGTAGTTTTTAATACTTTGATAACCACATAAACTTCCTGCACTTAGGAATGTAGTAAACATTATCATTGGCGTGTCTCTGCTCTCACTATGTGAACGCGTAGCAATTTGGGCCTCTGAAAACTGAGTATCTTTTGAGAAAACAGTGAAAAGTCCCTCATTGGAGTCCTGCTGATACTTTACACTTTACAAAGTCGACTTTCTCCTACCTGTTCTGGGTTCCCTGAGGATCCACCTCACGTCTGCTGTGAGGCAAGTGCCTTCCTGGCTGAACCATCACTCTAGCCCTTATCTGTGTACACCGAGCCCTGTCCCCGCTCCACCAGGCCAGGGGAGCTTTGGGTAATGTGGACATTTCCCACATCGTGTCTTACCCAGGTGAAATGCAGCCTGGTCAGTCTAACTGAGTGCTTGTGCAGGCATGCTTGGCTCGCCTGCTGAGGTGTATGCTCTGTGTGGGGGCTGCTGAACCCTCCATGTCTGCAAAAGCCCTTACCAGGCTTTGGGACTCTGGGTCCACCTTTTCCTCCCTTCCCCTTTGGCCCTTCGTGTGTTTGGGAGAATGTCGATGTGTACCACAGCTCACAGGAATCAACTCTCCCCTTCCATCCTGTGGGTCCCTGGGATCAGCCTTGAGGGTCAACTTTGCTGGCAAGCACTTTTGACCCCCTGGGTCATGTCACTGCCCACCCCAACCCCCGCCCCCGAGGATTTTCAGCCCTGTCTTGTGTTTTCTGACACTGCAGAAGATGATTGTGCTGGTGCAGGCCAGCTTGTCATTTCACTGTGGGTGGTTTTAACTTCTTGATTTTACCCTAGAGCTTTTTTTCCCCCCTCTCACTCTGGTTTGTTCCTTCCAATTTGGGATTAAGTGTGCAATTTCAGTTTGTGGGCCTATGTCTTCAACTCTGGAAATTTTCTTTCTCATTTTTTACTTGAAGTTCCAAGTAGCCCAAGCTGGCTGTTGCGGGAGGTCCTCCCGCCCCTCCAACCAATAGCTGCTGTGATACCAGCCCATTGGGGCGTGGTCTCTCTCCCTTTAAAAAAGCAGCTATTTCCTCTGCTCGCTCTCTTCACTTCCTGCTCCGCCGGAGACTAGACTCCCTTCCTGGTTGTGCAGATGGCTGTTGTCTGGGACGGTGATCTGTAAGTTTTCCCCTTTAAATAAATAACACCCTATTAATCATAACTCCAAACTGGTGTGGCCTTGTTCGTGACTTACGCCTTCATCTGGCGCCCGAACGTTTGGCTTTTAGGACCTCTCCTTTCCCCGCTCGAGTTCGGCTTGGCACGAGCCCTCCCTTCCTTAGCCGCGGCC